>NW_026943821.1:9824607-10125321 GCF_035594765.1 Anolis carolinensis | reverse complement strand
AAAATGGAAATCAAAGATACAGAATGGGGGACGCCTGGCTTGACAGCAGTGTGTGCGAAAAAGACCTTGGAGTCCTCGTGGACAACAAGTTAAACATGAGCCTACAATGTGATGCGGCAGCTAAAAAAGCCAATGGGATTTTGGCCTGCATCAATAGGGGAATAGCGTCTAGATCCAGGGAAGTCATGCTCCCCCTCTATTCTGCCTTGGTCAGACCACACCTGGAATACTGTGTCCAATTTTGGGCACCACAGTTGAAGGGAGATGTTGACAAGCTGGAAAACGTCCAGAGGAGGGCGACTAAAATGATTAAGGGTCTGGAGAACAAGGCCTATGAGGAGAGGCTTAAAGAGTTGGGCATGTTTAGCCTACAGAAGAGAAGGCTGAGAGGAGACATGATAGACATGTACAAATACGTGAAGGGAAGTCATAGGCAGGAGGGAGCAAGCTTATTTTCTGCTGCCCTGCAGACTAGGACACGGAACAATGGCTTCAAACTACAGGAAAGGAGATTCCACCTGAACATTAGGAAGAACTTCCTGACTGTGAGGGCTGTTCGACAGTGGAACTCTCTCCCCCGGACTGTGGTGGAGGCTCCTTCTTTGGAAGTTTTTAAGCAGAGGCTGGATGGCCATCTGTCGGGGGTGCTTTGAATGCGATTTCCTGCTTCTTAGCGGGGGGTTGGACTAGATGGCCCATGAGGTCTCTTCCAACTCTACTATTCTATGATTCTATGATTCTATGATTCCCCTTGATGTGGTACCTGATTCAGCAGCACCATTGGCTATTTGGCACCACATCGTCAATGGTCACGCCAGCAATGGAAATTTTCTGTGGTGCCCCCCTCCCTTCCTTGATGACTTAATAGGTTCATTTTATTTAATGATAACTCCAGTCTTGCACTGAGACTTTTTAAAGAAAAGGCATGGAAGAGGGAGAGGCGTAAGGAGATAGCTACAATTAATCCTGATAGTCTCCTTAGGTTTGCCCTTATAGCCAATATGCCAATGCTGTTTTCCCAGGGGCATTCACTCACCTTCACAAGAGATTTTAGGGTTTCAGATGACTTGATCTGTAGGAAATTCCCAATCAGAGGCAGGGGAGTGGGTCCTGGGGGAAGCCTCCCCTTGTTTGATATTTTTCTCTTAAGTGATAAGAAAGCAATGCAAGATAAGCAGATGACAAGAAAGAGAGTGACGGCTTCAGACAGCTCCATGATGGTGTTTGCCAAATTGCCACTTGTTGTACTTCTTTTGAGCCCTCTTGCTTTTTATTAATTTTAGCTGAATTCAGCCCCACCTTCTGCTTTGCATAACCATGCAAGGTAGGCAGATAAAGACCTTAATGTCTAAAAGTAGAGCCAATTTCTTATCTTTTTGTCTGGTTAATCAGTATTGCAAATATGTGGAGCAGAGAAGGGGTGAATTGGCACTTAGGTCTTCCCGTGGTTGAAATTTTGTTGGAGCATAAGCTAGGTGGAGGGAAATGAAAGGGTTGAAGAGTGAAAGGGTGAAACGGTTCTGGCCCAGCTTATCTGTCCGAACGTGTCTCTCGCTATGACCCACCTCGAAGTTTAAGATCTTCAGGTGAGCCCCTGCTCTTGCTCCTGCCAGCCTCACAGGTGCGGCTGGCGGGGACGAGAGACAGGGCCTTTTCAGTGGTGGCTCCCTGCCTATGGAACGCCCTCCCAAGCGAAGTTAGGCAGGCTCCCTCCCTCTTATCCTTTCGTAGGAAAGTTAAGAACTGGTTGTGGGACCAGGCCTTCGAACCACACTAGCAGCATTAAGTATTATAATGTGTGCTGGAATTCAATTTGATAGACTCGTATTTTTAGATCTGATTGCGTCTATCTGCTATTTAGTATTGTATTTTATAAATGTTGCTGTAATTAATTAGTTAACTATTTTAATTGATTTGTATTGTATTTTATATTTTTATATACGTGTGTTTTATTGTAAGCTGCCCTGTGTCCCCTTTTGGTTGAGAAGGGAGGGATACAAATGTTGTAATAAATAAATAAATAAATAAATAAATAAATAAATAAATAAATAAATAAATAAAGGGTTGGACGAGGGGCCCAAACTGAAGTAGAATGATAAAAAATTGGTCTAAACAGAAACTGCACGCAAACCATTGTAGAAAAGTTGGGAAATGTGTTCTAGTCCTTCTTTTGACTGAATCTATTCCATTTCCTCTTTTAGTTGCAACTTTGGATTTGATTATTAATGGATTCGATTTAAGAAGCTCTCTTTAGAAAATTCTTGAGACTTCATCCCACTAGTGGCGCAATGGGTTAAACCCTTGTGCTAGCTGAACTGCTGACCTGAAGGTTGGGTTGCTTACCTGAATGTTGGCAGTTCGAATCTGCAAGATGGTGTGAGCTCCCGTCTGTCAGCTCTAGCTTGTGGGGAACATGAGAGAAGCCTCCCAGCAGGATGGTAACACATCCGGGTGTCCCCTGGGCAATGTCTCTGTAGACAGACAATACTCTCACACCAGAAGCGATTTGCAGTATGTTCTCAAGTCGCTTCTGACACGATAAGAAAGTGGGGGGAATCTTCTTCTTTGCCTAGGTTATCATGCTGTTCTGACTTGAAATGATCTGGAGAATTTAGAACCCTCTATCACACATATTTGTCCGTTCCTGCTTCCAGAGCAATCATTTATTTCATTTCCTATCACAGAGGACAGTACACACTTTTCCCATTTTTTTCCTTCTTTAAAAAATACATATTGCATCACTCCTTCTTTGGGAAAAATATAAAACCTCCGCGAAAGAAACTTAAATAGAGACAGCGATATAAAGAAAAAAGATTTCTCACAAAAAACTCCCAAACACCAGCCTTTATTTGATCAACTAAAACAGAAAACATTGACTATGCCTGTTAAAAAATCTTTTAACATGTTCCAATGCACAGTCTGTCGTGGTGTATATTTTGCTCAGAGTTACATTGAATGTTTGGACATATTGTGTGTTGGAACCTTTGTGCATCAGGATTTTTTGTGTGTTGTCTCATTAGCAAAGTTGTGTGTCATGACAGGGAAACACAATCTTACTAGTTAATGTAACTTTGCCAGCATAAAGTCACACATCACACCCTATGTTGGAGGGTCTTGGTTGTTATTTCTGTTTCAATAAAAGATCACTTCCAAACATTGATGCATTTCCATACATGCTGGTGACGTGGTATAATATGTATGTGTGCATACACAGGAGCTAAACTACAACTTGTCAACAAGTGGGGCAGAAATGAGTCAAAGTCAGAGCACTTCCTCCTGTCTTGCCTTGAGAGTTGTTTGTGTTTGGGAACTATCCTGCTAAATGTAGTGACTGAATGAAAAGGAAACTCACAATGCACTTGGCTAATGCTGTGTGCATCCCAAACAGTCCCAGCTCACCCCTAGGAAAATTTCGAGGCACCCAACTTCTTTGTGAGATCTTCTGGCTGAATACATTGTGAATGCTTATTTTAGCTCACCCTTCTGCTCATTGGGCTATGTGCTTCTGGTATTATAATCAGACTTTCATATTGGTTGTTTTTACAGATTTTATTATTCTCAGATTGGATTAATATGTTCTCTCTAGAACATAGAGTTAACTGTGAGTTACACTGGAGGACCTAGAGATGCCTAGATAGAACACCTGTTTAGGCATTTGTCGATCCTCCACTGGAAAATGACCATGGAGTTAGGCCGGAGGACGTAGAGACTTTCAGAGAGACAATCTCTTAAGTAAAAAACAGATTGTTATTCACAATTTTCCCATTCTCATGGCGGATCTTGTGCCCTAACCCCCATGAAAATAAAGGGTCTGCTTTGTTGATCTAGATGCCCGGCTATGTTTGAGGGATTAACAGCAAAGTAGCCTGTGGTCTTATGATACACTTGAAGCATACAAAAAATGAATGAACAAAAGAATGAACAAACAAATGCTCAATGCATTGCGGTTATATTTTATATTTCAAGGTGATCCCAAGGCTTACACACTCGATAAATATAGCGCAGGCATGGGCAAACTTTGTCCCTCCAGGTGATTTGCACTTCAGCTCCTACAATTCCTAACAGCCGGTAGGAATTGAAGTCCAAAACACCTGGAGGGCCAAGGTTTGCCCATGCCAGGTATAGAGACAAAAATGGAGACGATGGTATCACAGCCTTTGGACTCAAGATAGATGTCACAGTATACAGTTAATCATGGGGTTCTTGACTCTCAGCATGGGTTATCAAGAAGACTACATTCTGACAAGCCCTGATCTGTGGAGGAAGTGCAGAGACCAACTTTTTCAAAAGAAACTATGACTGAGCTTGAAAACAGAATGTGGAATCTCCACGGAGGAGCTGGGGAATTCAGCATGTACAAGAGAGTGACGGCTGTAGACCATGCGCCCAATGACTCAGCGTGGGATGACGGAGAGCTGGTAGAAAGGAGGGATGGTGGCAAAGCCACTCTCCTGAGGAATGATGTTAATATCTTCAGGGGGTACAAGGGACTTCAGCTGGAAACTCTGCAGGATGGTGGTGAAGAAGAGGAAAAGCTCCATGCGGGCCAAGGCTTCACCAAGACAGATCCGTTTCCCTGTAAATAAAAAACAAGACTCATCAGAAGGGAAGGGCCTAAACATCTTAGAGGTTCTATATACTTTCCCTCAAGACCACCAATCCCATCTCCAGCAGGATTTGCCCCTGACCTCACTTCATCTCGTGTCCACTGATCTCAATGGCTTTTCTGGTCATGTCTAATGAATGGCAAAGAGTCTGAAGATTCATTCTAGATCTGTAATTCTTGACACTAGGATATCCTAATATTAAGTCTAAACTCTACATTTTACAATAGATTTTGTGAGATCATCTAGCCTATAATATTAGAGATGAGAAAATATTGGAAAAATAATTTAAGTGTATGGAAAAATTGTACCTGAGGAGAATGGGACAAAGGCATCGTTCTTCTTGAAGCGTCCATTCTCATCCAGGAAATTCTCTGGGTCGAAAGCAAAGGGTCTTTTAAACATTGTGGGGTCATGAAGGACACTGCTGAGAATAGGGTAGATTTCTGTTCCCTGTGGAAAAAAGAAACAGGGTTTCAATGGGAGAGTCAAAGCTTCAGGAATGGCACCAGGAGGTTCTAGAGCAGCATGTGGGCCACCATCCATAGGTGGCCCATGAGTTTCATTTAAATATTCAGCATAAAGATGCTGATCTGATTGATTTCTGTACTTGGTTCTATGCGGCATTTAGTTTTCCTGGTAGCAAAAGTTAAATCTGTTTCCACCAAGGGCAGATTAGCAAACAGGTAAAGTAGAATATCCCATAAATACTGTTCATTGTTTCATGACACCATTTCTTGGACCTTCCTCTTTTTTCCTACAGTCACAATCCTTCATACTTTAGGAGTGACATAGTCTTAGCTTATGACTTCTGTATAACTATGTGATCCAGATTCAAGAGACAAGTTTGAACCCTGAAACATTTATTACAAGTCCCCGCCAAATACCCCAAAAAACAGTTTTTAATATCAGAACTAAAGACACCTCTACAGCAGAACTAACCCACTCAATAGTGTTAAATGCCTTTTTGGACATCCTATTAGCCACAACATCCCACATTAAATGCCAATAGCAGATTTTGGGCTGTAGGAAGACATGCTGCATTTCCAAATATTTCCAGATGGCTTGGGCAGGATATCCTATAAAAATGAATCACCATTTCAAAACAACATATTATTTATTTACTTTATTTATAGGCAGCTTTCTCTCTGACCCATTTTGTTTAAGGTGGGCTAAGTTCACCCATATCTCTAGGTGTTACCTGCAATCTCTACATCCTGTACCTTAGGGATGATGTATCCTCTGAATTCAGTGTCACAGATAACCCGGTGGGCCACATCCATGGGAATGAGATCACTACATCTCTGTATTTCATGGATGACGGCATCCATGTATGGCATCTGGCTCCGGTCTTCAATGTTTGGGACACGATTGTGGCCAATCACTCGATCAATTTCTTCATGCACTTTTGCTGTCAAAAATATTCACCGAGTTAAATTCTAAAAATTCTGAAAGGGAGCTGAGCTTCTAATGTCAATATAGGTAAATGGAATAACCGTTTAAATACCAGTTTCAGGAGGTATTGTAAAAGCGTATGTGTATATTTTCCTTTTTATTCCTTGGGTTGCTTCTAATTGCTTTCCCGATACAAACCCATCCATACCTTGAACTTCAGGATGTTTCATCAGAAACAGAAACCCATATCTCAGGGTGGAGCTGACTGTCTCTGTTCCAGCAAAGAAGAGGTTCAGGGTAGTGAGCTCTAAGTTCCTTTCATTGAATTCACTTGAAGCCTTGTCTTTTTCCTGAAAATATGAAAAAGCAAAACATTGTAAGACCACTCTAGTAAGGATAATTGACAGCAAGATTGGGAAAGCATTGACAAGTTGCATGTTTCTTTCTTCCTCATAAGAATTCTAGAATTTTCATGTATTGCCGAAGGCTTTCATGGCCGGAATCACTGGGTTGTTGTGAGTCTTCTGGGCTGTATGGTCATGTTCTAGAAACATTATTTCCTGATGTTTCGCCCACATCTATGGCAGGCATCCTCAGAGCCCGGAGGACTCAGAACAACCTAGAATTTTAGAGTTGGATGTTATCCCAGTGGCCACTTGGTCCACCTACCTTCCAGTATACAAGAATATGCAACTGAAGCATGTCTAATAGATGCCCAATACAACCACGTTTTAAAGACTTCCAAAGCAGAAGCACTATCTATCAGTCTTCCAGACAAGTTAATTTTACTGCTGGACAGCTCGTATAGTGAAGACCTTCTTCCTAACATTTTTGCAGAATAATATATTTTAAGTTAGTTACATTTCACTTTGTACATGAAATGCGAACTAGGGAATAAGTTCCAAATACTATGAAACAACCAGTCTTGATTTTTTAAAAAATTACCTATTTCTCTTTGGCTCTTCTTATTTTATTAAGGATAGGATGATAATACACAGCACACCCACACCACAGCACATTGATCTACCTAGCAGTATAAATGTCATTTTTTGGACAAATGGATTACCATAGTCTCCCATCTTTTTAAATACACAGCCCACATCAATCTTAATATAGCACTAGAGCAGGTTAGGAAGGTTGGTGCTCTACAGGTGTTTTGAACTATGATTCCTATAAGATGAAACAGCATAACCAAGGGTTGGGGAGAGGAAAATAATTGTATTCTGGAAAATACGAGGATGCCTGAGGTTGGAAGATCATCAGTTCATGACCCACCAAAATACCTTCTCCATCTGGGTGAGGAAGCAATCGATGAAGTCCCGTGGGTAGTTGGGATCAAAGGTTTCTTTATTCTTCTTCACTTTCTTGGCAATGAAGCATATCATATCTTCCAGGATATTATAGATTTTAGTGTGGGGTCCTGGGAAATACTTCAGAAAGCTTTCATACATGTCATAGAACTGTATGAGAAGATAAAAGATGTCCAGTTGATGATCTGCCCAATTACTCCCTGGCATCAGTAGAGTTTTCCTAGTTTGGCCCATGAGCATTTCTAGCTGGATGTCCCATTTTGTTTAAGGTGGGTTAAGTACACCCAGAATAATCTTTGGGCAGGATCCTGTTAGTGTACCTGGAGGTGCAGCCTACCCATCCAATACTCCAGGAGGGGTATTGGTTACCTGAGCCCAGGCTGTGCTTATCTCTCGGAAGCTGTTGTTCATCATCTCCATAAGGGCCTGAAATTCCTTGTTTTCATAGTCAAAGCGGTCCCCAAAAACAATGGAGCAAATGACGTTGGAGACAGCCCGACTGAGGAAGTAAGTTGGGTCAAAGGGCTTCTCTGAAAAACAAGGGGGGGAGGGGAGAAGGAAGGTCTCATTACTTCACTGAACATATTGCTTATACCCTGCAGATGTTTCAGATGGATGAGAATTTTAGCTCAGAACATCTGGAAAATTGTCATCAGGATGGGGAAAGTTGGCTTAGACAATATCTTTTAGGACAGTCTCACCTTTTACAAAGTTATAAAGTTGCTTTTTTGATAGGGGAGATTATTTTTCTTCTCCCTGCTTTCCCACACATTTTAGAAAGAAGGAAATATTCCATTTTTCCTTTTCTTTATTCTCCCTGATCTCTTCCAGTATTCCTTCCCCATTCATCCCACATTTGGGCATCACGCTCTAAACCGCAACTTCTTCCTCTGCTTCTTTTATCCATCTGGAGCCTAAACCCTATACAATCTGATGTCTTCCAGATATATGGAAGTCATGTTAGTTCTTGTCTAACATGTCAGGAATGTTTTAATATTTATGTGCATAAAAACATTGGCTTGACTTTATGATTATAGTTATGAATACATAACCTAAAGTTACAACTTCATAAATGATTTGCATGCACAATCTCTATGTATTCAACACTGTGGAGAAGTCACTTGATCCTGACATACTGGGCAGCAGCCACTGCAAGTGACGGGGTTCTATTCTCCTACCTATTCACATAACAGACTGATTCACTCCCCTTCCATGAGCTATCTTTGGTGCAAGGAGTCTTTGAAACAGGGACTTTGCTCCTGACTATTTCACAAGGGATCACTTGTAGAAAGATTAAGAATGACAGCCCACTGAATCCTGATCGATATGAAAACAGACCCCTGTCACTCACAGTGGCTGCTGCCTGGTAAGTCAAGGCTGGAGTGTTGGGCTAGAAGACATTATTTAGTCTCATGGCCCTTATTTTACAGGTGCTGTTACAACATGCCTCACTTGTATTAGGGTTGTATAAGTCATTTCCATTATATCTCCCAGGACCCTGGTGTCTCCTCTATTTGGAGATTCTAAATGACTAAATGGAGTCTTTTTTGGTAATGTAATGAGTAATGTAGCTAGGTCAGGATACCAAAGTCATTGTAGCTATGTAATCATAGCTACATTTCACAGCGGAGTATCTCAACCATAATATTAACCAGAAAATTCACAGAAAATGAAAAATTAGAGGAAGGGTAAACTTCTAATGATTTAGATGCCAGAACGGAAAATGACACAGCTGATATTTTTTGATACGTGCTTTGACATTCTTGTTGAGAATGATAGGTTATATTGCTATTCATCACATCTCAACTCACCCTTAGTCTTCCTGAATTCATCCAACAGGAAATGGGCCTCCTCCTGGATTCGCTCGTGAATGGATTTTTTCCCCATTCCAAAATCCCTCAAAACGCTGAGAGAAAATCGCCGTAGTTGCTTCCAACGCTCTCCATTGGCAAAGACCACCCCTGCAGGAAACAAGAAAGAAATGAAGCAACCAACGGGAAGTAGCAGGAAATGGGAATCATGGTAGCAAAGCTGATAGGAATGGCTCACCATGTCCTTGGAAGGTCCGTTCCAGGGTAGGGTTGGTGGCCCTTCCACTGAATTCTTCTGCCTTGTCTATCAGGGCCTCCTTCACAGCACCATGTCCACACAAGACCACAATTGGGCGTGTTCCAAAATAGACTGTGAACACGGGACCATATATTTCACTCAGCTGTGTGAGAGAATAACCTGTTATATAGGGACAATCTTGTTATGAGATCAGCAGATCTTTTGTAATGGTGATCTTTTGATGTGGTTCTGTCCCGTAGCTCAAGTGTGCAAGAACAAATGGGCTTAGAGTCCGACAGTATAAAGAAAAAACGAAGGAGGTCTCTCTGGTTTTTACTAAATAATCATAATCATAATTGTGATGTTTTCTCACATTATATATTTCTGCCGCTTCTGCGTCTGTTCATTTTTATTTTGATTCTTTAGCCCACTTGTCAATGGATGTCCAGAATCAGCAGCATCCACAGCGGTCCTTTTTATCCTGGGCGGCGACCGAGCCAGTATAGACTTCATTTTGGTGCTCTTAGTTCCACTCCTCAGCTGAGACCTCTCTGGCTTGGTTGGATCTGCTGATAGTTCCACTACTGCCAACACAGCTCTCAGCTTCCTTGGAGTAGTTAAGCTATCTCATCAGGACCTCAAAATCAAACTTCAAATGCTCTGTCATAAACCAGTACGGATGGTCCCAGTGGTAATTAGCACACTGGGTGCTGTGCCAAAAGATCTCAGCCGGCATTTGGAAACAATAGACATTGATAAAATTACGATCTGTCAACTGCAAAAGGCCATCCTACTGGGATCTGCACGCATCATCCGAAAATATATCACACAGTCCTAGACACTTGGAAAGTGTTCGACTTGTGATTTTGTGAAACGAAATCCAGCATATCTATCTTGTTTGCTGTGTCATACAATAATAATAATAATAATAATAATAATAATAATAATAATAATAATAATAATAATAATTTTATTTCTTACCCCACTTCCTCACGGCTAAATAATTCCAGAGTAGAGGCCTTTCTGGGTTGTTGTTTTTTTTAAGTAAAGGCATTAAATTTAGCCAAGGCAAACCATTGTCTGCACGAAAACCCACCTCCAGGTATTTTTCTCAGTTCAGGGAGACAGAAATCCAAGTTCAGGCATACCTCAGATAAATGAAGTCTTTAACAAAAAAAGCTTCTTTCTACAGCTTTCATATCCTGTTCAAGATCCACTGACAGAACAGTCTAAAAAACAGCCAGTGTATATTCAAACAGATCAAAGTTAGCTTGAAATCATCCAGGTAGATAATGTTATTACAGCTGCCTGCCATCCTTTAAGTTGTGGACTGTTTAAGCCTAAACAGTCCACAAGCAACCAGAAGGCTCATGGGCTGGTGAAAGGAGATGTTTTAATTGTCAGAAAGTCTAGCAAAGGGTCACCAAAAATCAGACATAGAACAAGATATAGATTCAAGATTATTTTGGAGGAATTTCAGGGAAAGAGAAGATTCTCCTGAGGTTTGTGCAAGAGAAGAAATGGAAGAGGAGTCAAGAAATAGGCAGGACCTTGAGTAAATCTTGATAGCCTCCTTAGATCTCCCAAGGGATACTCACCCTGAGAAGAGATTTTAAGGTTTCTGATGACTTGATCTGTAGGAAATTCCCAATCAGAGGCAAGGCAGTGGGTCCTGGAGGGAGCTTCCCCTTGTTTGATAGTTTCCTCTTAAATGATACAATGGCAAGGAAAGACAGGTAGATGACAAGGAAAAGAATGACTGCTCCGGACAGATCCATAATGGAGTTTGCACTCCTTATGCTCCTTTACCCAGAATGTGTCCACTCCATGTATTTAATACGGCCTGGATTGGGCCCGCCCCACCTTCTGTCTTACACAACTATGTTACATGCACATGTAGGATGTTTTATCTCTGGAACCAGAGTAAAGATCAATAATTTCTTTCCTAGTTAATTATTTTTATTATCACAGAGGGCATGTAGATTTGCATTTCTGTGTTCCTGCAGGGAAGAACCTGCTTAGCTTTCTTGAACCCTTGTAATAAAATCATGTCTGGCAATTGAGATCACCACCACCAAGAGCCATAGGGAATGGCACTCCTAGAATATAAAAGTAAAAGTGGAAATTGTTCTAACCATTGTATAGCATTGTAAAAATGCAAGAAATGCATTTAAAAGATGGACACCTATTAATTGCACATGCTTATGCCCAAAATAGGTGCCAGACATAATTTTATTTTGTTGGTAGTGTTGATACACAAACAAAATATTCATGTATGTTCACCATGTCTTATGCACAGCATTTTAGTTTGATTCACTCTAACCTAGATGTCCAGCAGATGAAGAGATACTTCAAGTGAAATTCAGCTGTCAATAGTGTATCCCACAGACGAGATGCAAATCCACATCTTTTGGAAACCAAGTGGGTTTCATAGGCCACAAAAATGGAATTTTTGAATTATTTATTTATCGTGTCAGAAGCGAATTGATAATGCAGTTATAATGTATCAAAATATCCACAAAGTTAAAAACTTGGCATATTACTAAATCTCCTTTGACCAGAAGCTGGCCACCTGGAGTGCCTCTGGTGTTGTTATAAGAAGATCCTCCATTGTTTATGAGGCGGGGCTCAGACTACATTGTAGTAGGTGGTCTGTGTTTTGCTCTTCTCCACAATCGCAAGTTGTATGTATATACAATATATTATATTATTAGCATAGCACAATATTAGCATTATATATTACTATATTGTACTATATCACTACACCATATTATTAGTAGTAATATTACATTTAATATATAATTAATATTATTATATTATACAACATTATTACATTGTATTATTATTATTAGCTACCCTGAGTCCCCTACTGGGTGAGAAGGGCGGGGTAGAAATACTGTAATAAATAAATAAATATGTACTATATTGTATTACATTATTATATTATCAATATTATATGTATACACAATATATTGACAATAGTGAAGAGCCGAGACATCACACTGGCAATGAAGGTCCACATAGTCAAAGCAATGGTATTTCTCATAGTAACCTATGGATGCGAGAGCTGGACCACAAGGAAGGCTGAGCGAAGGAAGATATACACTTTTGAACTCTGGTGCTGGAGGAAAATCCTGAGAGTGCCTTGGACCGCAAGAAGATCCATCCAGTCCATCCTCCAGGAAATAATGCCCAGCTGCTCACTGGAGGGAAGGATATGAGAGGCAAAGATGGAGTACTTTGGATACATCATGAGAAGACAGGAAGGCTTGGAAAAGATCACGATGCTGGGGAAAAAGGAAGGAAAAAGGAAGAGAAGCCGACCAAGGGCAAGATGGACGGTATCCTTGAAGTGACTGGCTTGACCTTGAAGGAACTGGGGACGGTGATGGCCGACAGGGAGCTCTAGCCTGGACTGTTCCATGAGGTCATAAAGAGTTGGAAGTGGCTCAACTCAGCTGCTAGGTCACAAATGTTGATGTGTGAATTATTCGACTGAGCAGCAGAAACACAATATATTATATTATTACTATAGCACAATATTAGTAAATGAATGAACAATATAATATTTAAAAATAAAAACAATTTTAACCAACATAAACCTATCAGGATTTCAATGGGAAGTGTGGGCCTGCTTCTGCCCAATGAGATAGTCAAGTTAAGTAGGATTGTTGTTGTTGTGTGCCTTCAAGTCATTTCAGACTTTGGGCAAGGTCTAAGTCTAAAACTGAGGGCGGGGGCCAGGTAAATAACCTTGGAGGGCCGCATCTGGCCCCCGGGCCTTAGTTTGGGGACCCCTGGTCTAAACAATGTAATTTCTCCAGTGGTGTAGGGCGCAGACATCCTGTGATTGTGCGGCATGTCTTGTTAAGAGGGGCATAAGAGAAGCCTCCCCACAGGATAGTAACACATTCGGGCATCCCCTGAGCAACATCTTCATAGATGGCTGATTCTCCCACATCAAAGCGACTTGCAGCATTTTTGAATGCTTTATAGCAAATAAAGATAAACAACATAAAAATATCAAATAATTGTTTGCACATATACAGATTTGTAACTGATGATGTTGAAAAACTAGGGACCCCATAATAAAATAAATAAAAGACTTGATCATTAGCTGTTTTCCTTCAGAAAGTCCTTTAGATTGCTCTTGTAGTTCTGGATTGTGTCTTTGACAAGAAAATGAATGTGGAAACAGATACCAATAGTCATGGAGTCAGTACCAAGTAGAAGAGAAGAACGGAGAAGTAAATCATGGGAATGTAACCTATTAATGGATACATTATGAATTATAGTAGCCTAGAATTTAATGATAACAATCATGCTCATGGAAGAGATTTTAATATGGTAATGTTCCCTGTTCCGTCTCCCATAGTTGTAGGAAATAGCACCCTTTTTGCGTTTCTTTCAGGGTTGCTACAGACTCAGCAACACCCTGATAGTTAACCATCAACAGAGGTTTGTAGCCAGCCTGCAAAGCCTTTGCTTTTGTCGGCTTGCAAACGTATCTTTTTGATCTTGAGGGCCACCCCTTTTTCCTGGGGATAAAATCTCCATTTTGAAAAGCCCTTTTTGCCTTCTACAAAATAGAGAAAGGAACTCAGATGTGCTTGTGTGGTCAAGCCAGGCCAGCTCAGACAAGCCATCATAAGTACTAACCTCTTGCCTTTAAAACTAGTTCTGAGTTTAGATAGGGAAAGACCTGCTCTTTCTAAAATAGTAACTCAGCACTAGGGTAAAGAATACCTGATATTTCAGGTATTTCTGATATAGCAACTCAGGGTTAAAGAGCATCCCAGGATCTCCCCACCTTTGGAAGAAGTTAACCCAGCAGCTAAGGGGAAACATCTGCATGATTCATAAATTGACTGTTTGTATTTGTAACCTCAACAACTTGTGCCAAGCCTGTCAAGAACTTTGAGAAAATAAAAATCTTGTTTGATGTTCAATTTGGAGTGGCCTTAGTTGCTGGAACTTCTGAGCTTCAAAGTAAGG
Organism: Anolis carolinensis; assembly: GCF_035594765.1. Lineage (NCBI taxonomy): Eukaryota > Metazoa > Chordata > Lepidosauria > Squamata > Anolidae > Anolis > Anolis carolinensis. The sequence goes on along the minus strand of NW_026943821.1, from coordinate 10,110,968 downwards.
CCCCCGCAGTCCACCCAGCAAAGAAAGGCGCACATCTTAATTTCAACCAAAGGTCCCTGGGTGTGACGGCCCATTCCCTCAATTTTAATTATTGGCTGTGAACACTCATACTGATGTGCAAAGAGATTTTAGCCATGATGTAATGTGGTGCAGATGCAAATAGTGATGTCTATTCTGTTCCTTCCCATAAGGAAATGTATACATTTCTAGCTGTGGTTAGGTTGAGATTGTGCTAGCCTTGCTCAGGAAATAGCTCCCAGCTCTTTCTTCTGCGCAGAAAGGAATCAAAGAGAGTTGGATCTCCGCTCTGGTGTGTATTTCGTTGGGATAAGCTCGCCAGGTTAAAAAAAGCACATCAAAAGGGGACAGTTTTCCTAAAGTTTGTGATCTATTAGAAAATTTTGTAGCAGAAATAGAAATAAGTATAGGGATAGATTAGTACTGAAATGAAACCCTATAAAAAGTTTGCTAAAACATGTTGAAATGCTGTCTCTCGTTCTCCCCCCCCCCCCCCCCGTGTGTGTGTGTGTGTGTGTTTGTTTGTCCGTATCACAAAGGCTATTGCTAGATGAAGTGGCTGTCTGTGATGTCACTGGATTGGCTGTTGTTAGGTCAAGTGGACCTCTATGATGTCACTGGAAAAGAAAAGTAACATGGGTTTGAGGGGGGGGGGGAGGCAAGAGCCACAAAGAGAGCTTTGGAGACATTGCTAGATTGGCCCTCTCAGAGCTGGAGATGGGAGAAAGGGAGAAGAAACACTTTAGAAATGAAGCGCCAGGGCCCCCCCGGTTTTGTAAGTACTTTTGAACTATTTTTTAATATCTCACACATGCCTACTAAGTATATACTAATATATATCTATATACATGCAATGTGTGTTTTCCCCATGGAGTAAACAACAAAACCACTGAATCAAATCACACCAAATTTGACCACAAAAGACATAGTCATCAAATCTATGTCTTTCAATCAAAATAATCTGTGGCGAGGTCTGGTGGTATGGAAAATAAAATATTGCAGAATTGGTGGTACTGTAGTTAGTACATGTTATTTCCTAAGGCTTGTGAATATACAATACTTCTGGTTGTTTTTGTCTGTTGGGGGCAAGTATGAATGCTGCAATTAGCCTGAATGACTAGCATGTAATAGTCTTTCAGCTTCAAAGCCTGGTTGTTTCCTACCTGGGGGAATCTTTTGTTGGGAGATGTTAGCTTGCCCTGATTGTTTCATGTCTGGAATTCCTCTGTTTTCAGAGTGTTGTTCTTTGCAATATTTTCTGTTCTTCTACTGTCTGTGTACATGAAGAAGTACCCATATGCAGTTCTTGAGCACACACACTCTGTTTTCTGGCCCTCAGGAAACAGAGGATTTGCCAGGCTTTGGTGATGCAATGCTATTCAGTGCTATTCATGCTGGCCAACAATGGACTCCCCTAGGTAGGAAGCAACCAGCCAAGTGGGGTTTATATCCCTGTGGAATCATGTCCAGTGTGGGAGAAAGAAATCTTAGAGAGAGAGAGAGAGAGACAGACAGACAGACAGACAGACAGACAGACAGACAGAAATTCTAGAATTGGACTTGAATTAGAGTTGCCCTGATTAATTGGAGTTGCACTTGAGAACACATGTTTGGGCATTTGTAGATTCTCCAACAGATAGTTTCCCTCAGATTGTGTATTACTCACAATGTTTCTACTTTCACAGGGGTCCTGCGCCCCTCACTGTTTGACACATTATCAGTGGTCCTTACTGTAAAGTCCCTGCTGTCCCATGATAAACCAGAGGCACAAAGCAAACGCTCAAGGCAATGTTGATATGTTTAATATTTCAAGATTTACACATTCCTTAGATACAGAGATTATAAACAGATAAGACAGAATCACAGGCTTTCAAATTCAAAGCATATGCCTTCATCCACAATGAATCATAAACTTCCTCACTCTCTTCATGGGGCAGAAAACAGAATATGGGGTTTCCACTGAGGAGTTGTGGGATTCAGCATCTGTAAGAGATTGATGGCTGTAGACAACACACTCTTTGGGTCAGCGTGGGACTACAGAGAGCTGGTAGAAGGGTGGGACAGTGATCAAGCCACTTTCCAGAGGAGTGAGGTCAATGTCCTCAGGGGGGATAGTGGGCTTCAGGTGGAAGCTCTGCAGGATGGTGGTGAAGAAGAGGAAGAGCTCCATGCGGGCCAAGGATTCGCCCAGACAAATCCGCTTTCCTGTAAACAAAAAAGGGAAATCATCAAGAGGAAAGGACATAAAGGGATTTCTCTCAAATGTCTTCTGATGAAGACTTAGGTGGTTTATTTACTTCATAAGTCTCCTTCCTAACTCACAAAAACCAAAAGGTTATATGAACTTTCTCTCGTACACCTCACTTTGCTGGCCATGCCTAACTGACTGCAAAATCAGTACCACAACTTTGATTGCTTTGCAGCAACATCTCTCAATAGACGTGTTTGTGAGATCTTCTGGTCTAATACATGAGAGATGAGAAAACATTGGAAAAGCAATTTTAGTGGTCAGAAGTATATGAGAGAACTATACCTGAGGAGAATGGGATAAAGGCATCGTTCTTCTTGAAACGCCCGTTCTCATCCAGGAAATTCTCTGGGTCAAAAGCAAAGGGTCTTTTAAACATTGTGGGGTCATGAAGGACACTGCTGAGAATAGGATAAATTTCTGTCCCCTGCGGAAAAAAAGAAACAGGGTTGTAGAGAGAGATTCAGTGTTTCAGGAATGTCACTAGGATGTTTTAGAGCAGAGCATGGTTTGTTATCTGTTAGTGGTCCATGAATACCATTTAAATGTTCATTGTAACTGACAGCATCAAATCAAATCAGTTATTTTGGTCATAGAATAGCAGAGGAGTAACTGACAATATTTTCATACACCTTTCCTGATGTTTTGAAGATCATGACTAAGTACAACTCTATGACTTGAAGTCATTAAATATCTTTTGAAACTACTTAAGAGCCACCAAAACATCTAACAGTTAACATTATCCATCAGCAAATTTTGGGCTGTATGAAGACATGCTGCATTGATAAATGATACTAGCAGATGACCTTGGGAAAAGGGGGATGGAATCCTTAAAACTGATCACCTTTTCAGAACAATGTATCACTAGGGGTTACTTGCAATTCTTACAGCTTATACCTTAGGGATAAGGTATCCTCTGAATTCAGTGTCACGGATAACCCTGTGAGCCACATCCATGGGAACGAGATCACTGCATCTCTGTGTTTCATGAATGACGGCATCCACATAGGGCATCTGGCTCCGGTCTTCAATGTTTGGGACACGACTGCGGCCAATCACTTTATCAATTTCTTCATGCACTTTTGCTGTCAAAAATATGGTAGTTGTGAATTAATCTTCAGATCAAAATTTCTGAATGGGAGCTCAGTTTCTAATGTCTATAGAAGCAAATGGAAAATCTGTTTTAAGAGATAGCAATCCTCTGAATACCAGTTTCAAGATGTATCCTGAAATTATATGTGGGGGCCTTTACCTGCATTCCCTAGGGGAGGTTTCTAATTGGAGGGTGAAATTCAACTAGGTTTCCCCATGCCCTTGCCCACCACTCCATACCTTGAACTTCAGGATGTTTCATCAGAAACAGAAACCCATATCTCAGGGTGGAGCTGACTGTCTCTGTTCCAGCAACAAACAAGTTCAGGGTAGTGAGCTCTAAGTTCCAGTCATGGAATTCACTGGCTGGCTTGTTTTTTTCCTGAAGAGAGGAAAGAACAAAACATTGTGAGAACGCTCCAGGAAGGCCCTTGATAGCAAGACTGGGAAAGTATGTTCTGTCTTCAGGGTGAATGGGGACTAGAGAAGTTACATATTTCCTTCCCAGATACTCAAATCCTAGAATTTGAGCTGAAAGGTATCCCAACAACCATCTAGCCCACCTACCCTTTACTATAGAAGAATATGCAACTAAAGTATATCTAAAATATGCTATCCAACCACTTTTTAAAGACCTCCAAAGAAGAAGTATCTACCAGTCTTCCAGGCAACCCATTCTACTGTGGAATACTTCTTATGAATAAGAAGTTCTTCCTAATGTTTTGATTTGAATCTCTTTTAGATGATACCAGAATCTAGTTCCATTTCATTTTGTACTTGAAATGCAAACTAGGGATAATATTGGCTGTTAGCAGCAGTTCCAGACACTGCAAAATGACCAGTCTGGATTAAAACCATTGCCCATTTCTCTTTGGATAAAATATGATGGATATGGTCATAATGCATTTTGATTTCCTGGCCTTATGTCCCCTATCAAAGCCAGACCCAGCAGTATAAATGGCAGGGTTCTGAGAAATGTGTTGGCACTTGGCATCATCTTCTGTTTTATCAATATAAAACCACTGGTGGCCCCAGGAAGCTTTGTGCCTTACAAATGTTTTGGACTAAAACTCTTATAAGCCTGCAACAGCTTAGACATGTGTCAGGGAGATGAAAGGAATTGCAATTTGGAGGGCATTAAGTTGCCTGGAGCTAGAAGACCTTTAAATCATCAAAACTTTATTATGGCCCAGAGACCCAACTTGCTCAGTGACAAAAAGGTGCACAACTACAAACAGACCAACAAACCGATAAGACCAACTAAACACAGGGTGACGTGCAATGCAAGATGCACATGAACAAGGGCAAGAACACTACAAATAGATACAAGGCAAATTTCAACACAGTTCAACACAGGACGTTGTCTTATCCTGGTTACCTCAGCCAAGATCACATGGGAGAAATTGTCACCTAGAAAAAAACTTTACATGGAATATCTCTCTTTGGATAGGTTATGGTGGATGTGATATAATACATTCTGATCTCCTGACCTAATGCATGTTATCAAAGCCATACTACAACATATTTATCTACCCAGCAATGTAAATGGCATGGTCAGAGAAATGTGTTGGCATCGTCTTCTACCATTGTAAAGATTAAATCACTGGCAACCCAGAGCAGTGTAAAAAGCTTGGTGTCTTACAAAGGTTTTGGACTACAAGTCCTATTAGCCTGAAACAGCATAGTTATGTGTCAGGGAGATTAAAAGAATTGCAATTTGGAGGACATAAGGTTGCCTAGAGATAGGAAAACCTCATCTCTTTCATGAAACTCCCAAATACCTTTTCCATCTGGTTGAGAAAACAATCGATGAAATCTCTTTGGAAGTTGGGATCAAAAGTGTCTTTATTCTTCTTCACTTTCTTGGCAATGAAGAGCCTCATGTTTTCCAGGCTATCGTAAACTTTGACGGGAGGTCCTGGGAAATACTTCAGAAAGCTGACATACATATCATAGAACTGTATGAGAAGACAAAAGATGTCCAGTTTGTGATCTGCCATGTTCCTCCCTCGCAGCATTATAGTTCTCCTAGTTGGCCCAGGAGAATGTCTAGAGCTGGTAGTATCATTTTGTTTAAGGTGAGCTATGCACACCAAGAAATATGTTTGACTAGCATTCTGTTACTTACTTCTGCCCACAGAAATGCACCTTCTCATGCTGAAGTCTCATTTTATTTGGCAGGAAGAAAGCTATTCTCTTGCTCTTGGGCTTCATCTCCCGAATTCCCACCACTTGTCTCTTGTCATGTCCTGGGAGAGACACTTGGCCATTGGAAATTGTACTGTCATTTCTTCTTTCCTCAAGTAAGCTAAAACCTATGGCGTTCCCATTATCTGAACCACCTCCCTCTGCCTCACTTTCCACCAATAAGGGACAGCAATAGGAATCCTTTCCAGGGGTTTGCTGCCTTTGGGACAGTGTAAAGATATGGAACTGCATATGCCATTTAATTTTGTACTAATGTAGGTTCATAAACTTCATGTGCCAGTTGCATAGAATGCACTATATGAGATGCACCAGATAGCCTCCATAAAGATATATCCTGTTCCTCAACAAGATAAGCAACTGACTAACAATGCTCATAAGAGTCATATTAGAGTCATATTGGAGGAACTATAGATTTCAAGAGAGGCGTTCTCTCAGGTGCCCAACCAAGGGAATGCAGAGGATCATGTATTAAGGAATTCTGGAGATCTTAGCTGCATATACCAAGAAAATAAGATACTAGATACTAGAGCTGAGTTTGTTACTCGTTTGTCGTATCTATTTTGTAAGATATGTACATGCGAAATGATATTTAGAAATGCATGGGGCGCTCATGCAAAAAACGTATGATTCAAAACTCTGACCTATGGCTTTTGGATGAGTTTATGTAAGTCTTGTAAGTGGCTCCAGATCTCTGTTGTGGTCACCACTTCTCCCCCAAAAGGGCTGGGTTTGATTCCACCAAAGGGCCCTGAGGAGGATGGTGAGGCCAGAGTGGAAGGAGAAGCCCCATTCTTTTCCCAAAGGGGACAGTAAGGGGGCCCAGGTGGGTGGGCAGGAGGGATGGATACGTGGCTGGATGGCTGGGCAAGGAAGAAGCCCCCACAGCACATGGCCAGGCCAGAGAGAGACAGGAAGAGCCCATCACACTGAGGCTTTAATGAAGGCAGCCCCAGTATTCTGAAGCAAGCAGAATTCTTGGAAATGTAGTTTAGGGCAGGGCCTTTTGAATTCTCTGCCACAGGGCTTCTCACCTTCTCAAACTACATTTCCCAGAATTCTGCTTACTGCGTTGTGCCTCCTCCTCCCTGAAAGTTTTGGTGTTTATTCTCTAATGGGAATTTGAGATAAAAGGGGATTGTTGGGATTTAGGCAAAGTTGAGAGGCAGTAATTCCAAGGTTTACCTAGTAGGTTTCCTATTATTATTATTATTATTATTATTATTATTATTATTATTATTATTATTTCAAAAGCTGAATGGGCATATGTTTGGGTGTCCTTTAACTGTGCTTGCTTTTTCTACTTGGCAGAAGGGCCTTGGACTAGATGGTCCCTGGGGTCTCCCAGTGAAATAGTACTGGTAAGTTTATATTGGTTAAATGCTTCCAACGCTCTCCATTGGCAAAGGCCACCTCTGCAGGAAATCTTTCTGAAACTTGGGCGGGAATGATGTCCTGGTTATGTTGTAGCATTGAAAATTGAAATTAGAGGAGATAGCTTTTGCAGTTTTTTTAAAAAAATTGTTCATAAAAACTTTTTTAAATTCCCAAAAATTAGTGAATGAGTGAAATGTTCTGAAACTGGGGTGGGAGGTTTGCAGTGCTAAATGTGTTCTAACATTGTAGCAAGTTTCATCCCAATAGCTCTAAAAAAGAGAGAAAGGAGTCCCAGAAGCTTCCCCCTTGTGCAATTACATAACCAAAAAAGTAACAAAAATTGTTAAATTTTTATAGTTATATACCCCTAACAATATTTTAGAAACATTTTAGAAATAATTTATCACGCCTGTCTAATTTAGTAACGAGTATTGAAAGATTTTTAATTGATCACAGAGGTCTAGCAGATACATTGATTAGCCAAACGTATGTGAAGACTATACAGATTAGTTATTTCTTTCAGATACTAGCAGATGGCACCAAGACCTTCTCTCATTAATCTAATAGAAAGAAGAAGAGGTATGGGTTACCTGAGCCTGGCCTGAGCTCATCTCCCGGAAGGTGATGTTTATCATCTCCATGAGGGACTGGAATTCCTTGTCCTCATAGTCAAAGCGATCCCCAAAAATAATGGAGCAAATGACGTTTGAGACAGTCCGGCTGAGGAAGTAGGTGGGGTCAAAGGGCTTCTCTGAAGTTCAAGAACAAAGAGAAAAGAGGTGTTTTCTTGAAAAGTGTCTTATTTCCTGGTATCTAGAAACTTCCTCTGCAACAGTTGCTTGAAAGTGCTCCCCAATCCTATCTTTTATACCATACTATCCTCTAAAAAAAGACCAGGTTTTTGAGCCATGAGGCATCCAGTTCTTTAATGGTCCAGCACTTTCTGGTACCTAAAAGGACCCTTCTTTTTCAGTTGTTGTTGTCTTCTGCCCCACTTCTAGGAGAGGGATGTATGGATCCTTGCTCACCACCCTCTCCTTCCAAACCTTGGTGATTCCTCTGTTTTAAGGGTCTTTTTGTGGTCACATACAGCATGGAGATAGGTCACCATACCTAAATCATAGATAGATCATAGCAACATCTCCTAGAAGAGGATCTCAGCCTTAGAGTTATGTGCAAAATTCACTGAAGATGTAAAATTGAACATTCTGATTAAATTCCAGGATGGAATATATTGTTGTGGTTGATATCGTTTTCCAACGATTACATCTTCTTGAAAATGAAAACAACTATTGCTATTCCTTATAGCTCAACTCACCTTTAGTCTTCCTGAATTCCTCCAGCAGGAACTGGGCTTCCTCTTGGATCCGTTCCTGAATTGATTTTTTCCCCATCCCAAAATGCCTCAGGACATTGAGAGAAAATCTCCGTAGTTGCTTCCAACGCTCTCCATTGGCAAAGGCCACCCCTGCAGGAAACAGGAAAGAAATGAAGTGTTTGACAGGAAGAAGCAGAAAATGGGAATTGTGCTAGCAAAGCTAATATGAATAGCTCACCATGTCCTTTGAAGGTCCGTTCCAGAGTAGGGTTGGTGGCCCTTCCACTGAATTCATCTGCCTTGTCTATCAGGGCCTCCTTCACGGCATCATGTCCACACAAGACCACAATTGGCCGTGTTCCAAAATAGACTGTGAACACGGGGCCATAGATTTCACTCAGCTGTGTGGGGAAAATCATATATTATTTAGGGACTCTCCTGTTATGAGGTTGGCAGCTCTTTTGTAAGTATTCTTTGAAATGGTCATATCTGAAAGCTGAAGTGTGCAAAAACTAATGAGCTTCGAGTCCTACAGCAGAAGGGAACAAAGTGAAGAAGGTTTCTAGTTTATGACTAAATAATTTCAGAGTAGAATGAATCTTAATGGGTGTAATGAAGTATGAATTTTTGGTTTATAGATGTTATGTTTAATTGTGTGTTTGTGTTTTAAAAGGGTAAGTATTACAGTTATTGCATCTCAGCACTCAGAGGCTGGTTACCATGGAGAAGTAGGTGGAGCCAACTGCCATTTTGTTGAAGAAGTGCAGCGTTTTAAAAAGGGATTCAGTCTGTGCTCAATGAGGCACAGGGAAGATTGATCCTAGGTTGAGGGGATAAAGGAGACTCAATTCATTTTTGAGTTGGTTTAAAATAAGTTTAGTGACTTATTTAATGTAGTCTGTGTCCTGGTAAGGAACAGAGAATCTGTGATCGTATATCACAGGGTGACTGCGGTTTAAAAGTAGCAGAGGAAGAAGTTCTAACTACTTTAAATAAAAGAAGTGACACTTTAGGGAGTTTGACTCACCTTATTCTAGTATTGTAACCGTTAATAAAAGTGCCTCTGAGAAACAACGTTGTAACCACTAGGCTCTGTGCCTGAATAAACTTGTTATTGTTCCTCCAACATCTAAGCCTCTGTCGCATATATTATAAACCAAGTTACGTTACCATCTAAAGTGAATAAGAAGAAGAAAGAAAGAAAAATTTAAAAGATCTCTTCTCTGAATCTTTGTGGTTGCATCTTCGCAATGGGGCTTTCCTGTTTCATTGAAAGCAAGGATTTGAGATTTGTCTAGAGTAATTGTCAAATTATGTTCTTTAAGGCTTTTGACACAAGGCATTTTCATCATTAAAATCCACCCTAGGTGTTTTTCTCCATTCAGAGAGAAAAGCATAATAATAATAATAATAATAATAATAATAATAATAATAATAATAATAATAGAAAAGAAAAAGGTTTGGATCGTTGATGTTGCCATCCCAGGTGACAGTTGCATTGACAAAAAACAACAGGAAAAACTCAGCCGCTATCAGGACCTCAAGATTGAACTTCAAAGACTCTGGCAGAAACCAGTGCAGGTGGTCCTAGTGGTAATGGGCACATTGGGTGCAGTGCCAAAAGATCTCAGCTGGCATTTGGAAACAATAGACATTGACAAAATTATGATCTGCCAACTACAAAAGGCCACCCTACTGGGATCTGCGCGCATCATCCGAAAATACACAGTCCTAGACACTTGGGAAGTGTTCGACTTGTGATTCTGTGATACAAAATCCAGCATATCTATCTTGTTTGCTGTGTCATACAATAATAACAATAACAACAACAACTTTATTTTTATATCCCACTTCCATCTTCCCAGAGGAACTCGGGGCAGCTTACATGGGAAATACGCCCAGTCCAACAACAAATTAAAACTAACCATAGATTAAGACATAACTCAAAATCAATAACATTACATAAGACAATAACATAACATGAAACAGTATCATCAACCAACAATCATCTGAAAATACATCACACTGTCCTAGACACTTGGGAAGTGTTCGACTTGTGATTTTGTGATACGAAATCCAGCATATCTATCTTGTTTGCTGTGTCATAATAAAATAATAATAATAATAATAATTATTATTATTATTATTATTATTATTTATTTGTACCCTGCCACTATCTCCCTGGAGGGACTTGGGGGAGCTCACAGAAGCACTACAATGCCGTATCTAATGCACAATGCACAGTATACAAGTACACAATATAAAAATTTAACATAAGTCTAAAAGCAACAATGTACGTAAAATCCCAGTAAAAATATTTTAAAAACCTGCAAATAATAATAATAACAATAATAAATCTTTATTTACATCCCACTTTTCTCTCTCAGCAATAACAAACCCCAAGTCCAGGGGTGAACAAACCTGTGACAAAGAAGTTCCTTTCTACAAAAAATATTTTATGACTGCTTAGACTATTATATAGAAGCTTAAGAAATCACTCTCATTAACATTAAAACAAATTGAGGTCAGCTTGTAACATCCTAGATAAGGAAAAAATTTGCATCTCCCTGCTGTACTTTCAAATGGATATAGCTGGGCTGTGGTGCAGGCTAGTGAGCAGCCTGCTGCAATAAATCACTCTGACCATGAGGTCATGAGTTCGAGGCCAGCCCATGGTGGGGTGAGCACCCATCAATTAAAAAAAAATAGCCTCTGCTCGTTGCTGACCTAGCAACCCGAAAGATAGTTGCATCTATCAAGTAGGAAATAAGGTACCACTTATAAAGTGGGGAGGCAAATTTAACTAACTTACGATGTTGGAATGAGGAAGTGCTGTCACAGTGGATGATGAAGCAGCTGCTCTCCCCTGTGGCCAAAATCGAACCTCCCCTCAAGAGAAGGTTAAATTGCCTCTGCGTCTGTCCCTGTCTCGGTTCTATGTGTATATGGGCATTGAATGTTTGCCCTATATGTATATAATGTGAGTCCCCTTCGGGGTGAGAAGGGCGGAAGATAAATACTGTAAATAAATAAATTGCCTACAAAGTCCACAAGCAAACAGAAAGAATGTGCGGATGGGTGGTGGTACATGAAGATGTTTCAGTCAAAAATCACAGAATAACTCAAGATTGGAGGGTTGTTGTATGTATTCCGGGCTGTATGGTCATGTTCTAGAAGTATTCTCTCCTGACGTTTCGCCCACATCTATGGCAGGCATCCTCAGAGGTTGTGAGGCATGGAGAAACTAGGCAAGGAAGGTTAATATATATATCTGTGGAGAGTCCAGGGTGTGAGAAGAGTTCTTTGTCAGTTGGAAGTCAGCATGTAACTCAAGATTATTTGGAAGGAAAGAAAGGATTCCCTTAAGTTCTATACAAGAGAAGAGATGGCAGAGGTTTCAGGAGACAGCCAGCGCTTGGTAAATGTTGATTTCCATCTTAGATTTTCCTCCATTCTCAAAATGTCATATTATGTTTCCAAAAGACAGTTACTCTATATGTCAGTCAAAACCTTTTTACAGTCCAAAGACCAATTGGCCCAGTGGTAAAAGGTGCAGAACTGCATATGCATATGAACTAGGGTAAAGACAGTGCAAATAGATACAGGACAGGTTTCAGCCTGAGTCTAATACAGGAAGGTATCCTGGCTACCTCAGAGAGAAACTTGTCAACAGCCAATGTCAGGTGAAATAAATTGTCTGCTAATAAAAACTCTACACCAGTGGTTCCCAACCTTTGGTCCTCCGGGTATTTTGGACTTTAGATCCCACAATTCCTAACATCTGGTAAGCTGGCTGGGATTTCTGGGAGTTGAAGTTCAAAACATCTAGAGGACCAAAGGTTGGGAACCATTGCTCTACATCAGGGGTCCCCAAACTAAGGCCCGGGGGCCTTTTGTTGTTGTTGTTGTTGTTTTTGCACTACAAATAAGACATGTGCAGTGTGCATCGGAATTTGTATTTTTTTTTTCAAATGATAATCCGGCCCCTCAACAGTCTGAAGGATTGTGGACCGGCCCTCGGCTTAAAAAGTTTGGGGACCCCTGCTCTACATGGTTCCCATGAATTGGGATGATATACCAGGTAGGTTTCTCAGTTGTCCTTGTGGACAACAAGTTAAACATGAGCCAGCAATGTGATGCGGCTGCTAAGAAAGCCAATGGGATTCTGGCCTGCATCAATAGGGGAATAGCATCTAGATCCAGGGAAGTCATGCTCCCCCTCTATTCTGCCTTGGTCAGACCACACCTGGAATCACACTGTGTCCAATTCTGGTCACCACAGTTGAAGGGAGATGTTGACAAGCTGGAAAGCGTCCAGAGGAGGGCGACTAAAATGATCAAGGGTCTGGAGAACAAGCCCTATGAGGAGAGGCTTAAAGAACTGGGCATGTTTAGCCTGCAGAAGAGAAGGCTAAGAGGAGACATGATAGCCATGTACAAATACGTGAAGGGAAGTCATAGGGAGGAGGGAGCAAGCTTGTTTTCTGCTGCCCTGCAGACTAGGACACGGAACAATGGCTTCAAACTACAGGAAAGGAGATTCCACCTGAACATCAGGAAGAACTTCCTCACTGTGAGGGCTGTTCAGCAGTGGAACTCTCTGCTCCGGACTGTGGTGGAGGCTCCTTCTTTGGAGGCTTTTAAGCAGAGGCTGGATGGCCATCTGTCGGGGGTGCTTTGAATGCGATTTCCTGCTTCTTGGCAGGGGGTTGGACTGGATGGCCCATGAGGTCTCTTCCAACTCTACTATTCTATGATTCTATGATTCTAGTAGTGGGTTAATAATTTGTAGCCAAGCCTGTTTATAAAAACTGCAGGACAATAAGATGTGATACGTCATACGTCCAACAACATGGTTAAAGTCACTCACCTTGAGGAGAGATTTTAAGGTTTCTGATGACTTGATCTGTAAGAAATTCCCAATCAGAGGTAAGGGAGTGGGTCCCGGAGGGAGCCTCCCCTTGTTTGATAGTTTCCTCTTAAATGATACAATGGCAAGGAAAGACAGGTAGATGACAAGGAAAAGGGTGACTGCTCCGAATAGCTCCATGATGGAGTTTGCACTCCTTATGCTCCTTTACCCAGAATGTGTCCAGTCCATTTATTTAATTTGGCACAAATTAGGTCCCACCTTCTGTCTTATATAACTATGTTACATACACATGTGGGATGTTTGATCTCTGGAACCAGAGGAAAGATTAATAATTTATTTCCCAGTTAATCATTTTTATTATGACAGAGGACATGTAGAGATTTACATTTCTGTGTCCTTTCAAGAAAAATCCTGCTTAGCTTTCTTGAACCCTTGCAATAAAATCATGACTGGTAATTGAGATGACTAATAACAACAACACACCAAAATCCAGATAGAAGAACAATCCTATCTATGTGTATAATGCAAATCAAAATATGTATGTATGTAGCAGAAGACGTTTACTTCTTGGGAGGAGAACAATGGCCAACCTTGATAAAATAGTGAAGAGTAGAGACATCACACTGGCAATGAAGGTCCGCATAGTCAAAGCAATGGTATTCCCCATTGTAACTTATGGATGCGAGAGCTGGACCATAAGGAAGGCTGAGCGAAGGAAGATAGATGCTTTTGAACTCTGGTGCTGGAGGAAAATCCTGAGAGTGCCTTGGACCGCAAGAAGATCCAACCAGTCCATCCTCCAGGAAATAATGCCCGGCTGCTCACTGGAGGGAAGGATATTAGAGGCAAAGTTGAAGTATTTTGGCCACATCATGAGGAGACAGGAAAGCTTGGAAAAGACCACGATACTGGGGAAAATGGAAGGAAAAAGGAAGAGAGGCCGACCAAGGGCAAGATGGATGGATGGCATCCTTGAATTGACTGGCCTAACTGGGGGCGGCAACGGCCGACAGGGAGCTCTGGCGTGGACTGGTCCATGAGGGCAGAAAGAGTCAGAAACGACTATACAACTGAGCAGCAGCAGCAGGACGGCTCCTAGATGGCTTGATGGATCTGGACCAAACTTGGTACACAGATCCATCGTGACTCAACTTGAAAAACTAGCAGGGTTTTGGCAGGATTGGAAAAGGATAGTGTAGGTTGTAGTGCACTCACATCCAAAGAGTATGTGAATCCCATCAATAATGGATCTGGATCAAACATGGCACTCATACCCACCATGACCAACTTTAAATACTTGTGGGGTTTCAGTCTGGATTGACACAGGATGATGAGAGCTATAGTCCTTCCACATCTGATGACCCATGTGTAGCTGGGCCAAACATGGTACACATAACCACCATGACCAACAGGATTTCACGCGGCTTGAGAGAGAATGATGGTAGTTGCAGTCCACCTACATATGGAGAGCTGTTTCAATCCTGCCAGTGGTGGAGCTGGACCAAACTTAGTACACATATGCATCATGACCAACTTAAAATAGTAACGGGGTTTCAGGGGCCTGTCAGAGATTGATGGGAGTTGTAGTCTACCCACATCCAGAGAGCACTGTGAAACCCACCAACTATGGATTTAGACCAAACTTGATACACAAACCCATAATGAGCAACTTTAAATATTGGGGAGGTTAGAGGAAGCTTGGCAGAGGATGATGGGAGTTGCAGCCCACTCATATCTGGAAAGCACTGTGAATCCCACCAATTATGGATCTGGACCAAACTTGGCACACATAACAACCATGACCAACTTAAAATACTGGTGGGATTCCAGCAGGAATTGACACTGGATGATGGGACCTGTAGTTCTCTCATTTCTGATTACCCTTGTTCATCCTATATCCAGAGAGGCAAGGTTTTTCTTTTCAAGGTGTTAGATATTTCTAATGGGACCATTGATAACCACAACATCTAAAACCAAACAATGACTAATTCTAATATTTATCATAACAAAATACCTAATCCTCTCAACCCTAGCTACCTAAGCTGGTAATATAAAAATGGAAGTGGAGATGTCTCTATGCAATTGTAAAAATCAACAATTTTTTTAAAAGGAGGGCACAAACTAAGTGTACCATGGTGAATATTTCATGCAGCATACATATGTCCAAAAGTAGGTGTCAGATATGAAATAATTCTTTGTTGGTACAGCAACAAAATATTCCTGTATGGCCACCATGTCCTTCTATGTGCAGCTATTCAGCTTGAGGGATTGCTAAGTGAAACCTTTTTTTTCCGTGTCAGGAGCAACTTGAGTCGCTTCTGGAGTGAGAGAATTGGCTGTCTGCAAGGACGTTGCCCAGGGGACGCCCGGATGTTTTGATGTTTTTACAATCCTTGTGAGAGGCTTCTTTTATGTCCCCGCATGGAGCTGGAGCTGATAGAGGGATTCGAACCTGGCAGCTTTCAGGTCAGCAACCCAACCTTCAAGTCACGAGGCTTTAGTCTACTACGCCATCGGGGGCTCCAGTGAAACCCATTGATCAGATGTAACTCACGACTTTTGTAAACCAAGGGGAGTTTATGGGTCACAAAAATAATATCTAGAGCATATGGTCCATCTGTGGCACTGTGCCCACCCTGATCCATAAACAAGTATATAATTTTAATGCTTTATGGCAAATCGAAGTAGACAATATAGGGAAATTAAATAATTGTAATTGTTTATATGCACACATTACTATGTATGTCTGTAGATACAGTACGCAAAAATACATTTTGGTTATATAAAATGCATGTAAAAATGTAGCAGAATTGTAACCTACATAAGCACCACAGGAAGCAGCTGGAAGCTTGCATAGTGGCCTCAAGGAACCACTGATGGCGGATCAGTCTAATCCAAGGAATATATTGCTGTTACATTTTATATTTCAAGATTTACACATTCTGTAGGTACAGAGATAAAAATAGAGAAGAGAACATGACAGTCTTTCAGGCTCAAAGCATATTTCTTGGTCTGAAGTGAATTACGAGTTTCCTCCCTCTCTACATGGAGTATT
This sequence comes from Anolis carolinensis, assembly GCF_035594765.1. NCBI lineage: Eukaryota > Metazoa > Chordata > Lepidosauria > Squamata > Anolidae > Anolis > Anolis carolinensis. The sequence goes on along the minus strand of NW_026943821.1, from coordinate 10,094,782 downwards.
TAGCAGAAAACGGATTATGGGGTCTCCTCTAAAGAGCTGTGGGATTCAGCAAGTGTAAAAGAGTGATGGCTGGAAACAATTAGTCTTTTGGGTCAGCGTGGGATGACGGAGAACTGATAGAAGAGTGGGACAGTGACCAAGCCACTTTCAAGAGGAGTGAGGTCAATGTCCTCAGGGGGGATAGTGGGCTTCAGGTGGAAGCTCTGCAGGATGGTGGTGAAGAAGAGGAAGAGCTCCATGCGGGCCAAGGATTCGCCCAGACAGATCCGCTTTCCTGCAAGCAAAAAAGAGGAGAATCTTCTGTCTTCTGCTGAACCTTTTGGTGAGGACTTTACTATATTAACACCCTGACGCACTAGTAAAAACCTAAGGGTTCTATAGACTTTCCCTCTTGACCATCAATTGTATCTCAAGCAAGTTTTTGCTCCTCACTTTGTTCTTGGACATTTCTGGCCATGCCTGACTGTCTGAAGATTCTTTGCAAATTCATAACTCTTGACACTGGAATTTCTGTAAACACAGATCATTCTAATCTACATCTAAACTCTAGATTTTATAGTTTCTGTAATTAGTATTACACTGAGATTGCCTCAAAGCAGCACCTCCGAAAGACTTCTCAATGGATGATTAGTTATTGGAAAACACTATAAAAGCACTGGTGAAATAAATCCTGAATTGATTAAACCTTCACAACTTTTGGATTATTCTGCGCAAGCAATATCTGGGCAGAAAATAATATTGCCATAGGGACAAATGATCATAAGAATAGAAGCCAGGCATGTGGAGCAACACCAAATTGAATTGAATCCTACTATGTGTGAAAAGAAGACTACACCTGAAGAAAATGGGACAAAGACATCATTCTTCTTGAAGCGCCCATTCTCATCCAGGAAATTCTCTAGGTCGAAAGCAAAGGGTCTTTAAAACATTGTGGGATCATGAAGAACACTGCTGATAATAGGGTAGATTTCTGTCCCCTGCGGCAAATACAAGTAGGGTTGTGGTGGGAAATTCAAAGCTTCAGGAATGACATCAGGAGGGTTTAGAGCACAGCCTGGTCTATCACCCACTGGTTGCCCATGAATACTATTTAAATGTTCAGTGTAACCAACAATACTATTTTCCTGGACCTTCCCTTGTCTTTCCTGCAATCATAATCTTTTATAATTTAGTGGTGACGTAGCTTGTGACTTCAGTACAAATATGTGGTCCAGATTTGGGAGGCAAGTTTGGGAGGCTAAGGGTTAGGGATTTTAAACTGAGTGTGGGCTTGGCTCCTGTGGTCAAAGTCTAACTGTTGTGTGACTGTTGTGTTGAAAGAGAGCCAGGTACTTAAGTTGATTGACAGCAGGCATTGTCCCCTGTTAATTGAGTTTCTGGGAAAGCTTTATTTGGACGCCGATATTAAGGAGGGCGACTAAAATGATCAAGGGTCTGGAGAACAAGCCCTATGAGGAGAGGCTTAAAGAACTGGGCATGTTTAGCCTGCAGAAGAGAAGGCTAAGAGGAGACATGATAGCCATGTACAAATACGTGAAGGGAAGTCATAGGGAGGAGGGAGCAAGCTTGTTTTCTGCTGCCCTGCAGACTAGGACACGGAACAATGGCTTCAAACTACAGGAAAGGAGATTCCACCTGAACATCAGGAAGAACTTCCTCACTGTGAGGGCTGTTCGGCAGTGGAACTCTCTGCTCCGGACTGTGGTGGAGGCTCCTTCTTTGGAGGCTTTTAAGCAGAGGCTGGATGGCCATCTGTCGGGGGTGCTTTGAATGCGATTTCCTGCTTCTTGGCAGGGGGTTGGACTGGATGGCCCATGAGGTCTCTTCCAACTCTACTATTCTATGATTCTATGATTCTAGTAGTGGGTTAATAATTTGTAGTGGGTCTGGAGAACAAGCCCTATGAGGAGCGGCTTAAAGAGCTGGGCATGTTTAGCCTGCAGAAGAGAAGGCTGAGAGGAGGGGGTTGGACTAGATGGCCCATGTGGTCTCTTCCAACTCTACTATTCTATGATTCTATGATTCTATGATTCTAAGTTTGAACTCTGAAACATTTCTTCTCAATGAGTGCTTCAATGAACATCTGGATGGAAAGAGCATATTAAAAAAATCTCACTAAAAATTCTGGAGTAAGCCATAAAGTTCACTGCAGCCAATTAGTGTATATTCCACGCAGAAGAGAAACCCAAGACCAAAATGTGGAGCCCATGTGAGGACAAGGCTTGTGTTGAAGCCCTTTTGTTGTAGTTGAGCCAGCTGGCAATATTAAAAACAGTAGTAAAAGGACTAGTAGGAGGAAAAGGGGTAATATGGAGCAGCTACTTGATGAGGAACAACAAAGGAAACGTATTCGGGAGATAATTATGGCACCGTCTGAAGAGGACATGTTTGAAGGGTTTTCAAGTGATGAAGAGTCAATATTTGAAGAGGGAGATGGGATGGATATGAGTAGAGGCACTAAAAGGGTTACTCGGGAGCAGGAATCAGATGAGGAAAGAAAGAGGAAGAAGCTCCGGGATACACTTACTGCTTCCACAGAAAATGAGTTGTTTTTGGGTTTCTCTGGGGATGATGGGTCTGGGAGTGATGAAAATCTGGAGGGCACATCGGACTGGACTAGGGTTCAGGAAATGAGGGATGTGTTTGCAGAGTCAACTTCTGGTGATACGTTTGTAGGATTTTCGGGACAGGACGATTGGCAAGCAGCTGATACACCCGGGGCATGGGGAGACCTAAATCTTGACAGAAGATGGAAGGTTTGGAGGGATGATGGGCAAGGTTCACGTGTAACGACAGGAACAGCTGTGGGGGATGATGATGGGGTGGAGACCAGCTCATCTTCTGATAATGATGTGTAAGATAAAAATAAGGTCTAAAGTGGGGATTCTTTGCAGAAGGCAAAGTGTCGTTTTTGGTGTTGGTTTGTCCCTGCCTGTGTTTTCCTGTTGGGCTTTGGGTCCTGGCTCTACAGCTTGGCATTCCTGGTTCCTGTGTTTCTTGGATTCAGATTGGACTATTGCATTTGCAGCTTTCTCCTTCCCTGGACTTTTGGACTGGTGACTTCGGCTTTGTTTGACCTCCGGTAACAACGTTTGGATTGGCTAATCATGTTTGCAGTTTTCTCCTTCCCTGGACCTTTGGACTGGCAACTTCTATCCTGTTTGACGACCTCAGGTAACAACGCTTGGTTTGGCTAATCGGGGTTGCAGCTTTCTCCCTTCCTGACTTCGGCTTGTCTCCACTCCAGTTTGGATTCCTCTCTTCTGAGAACTGGCTATTGTCTGGGCAGCGTTCTCTCTCCTTGCTCCTGGCTGTCACGCCCTGGCAGAGGAGAACTAAGAACCAACACACGGAGGCCAATAACAATCTAATATATTTATTAAGGAAATATTATAGTAGAATAAAAACTTTCAGTAATAGTTTGCAAACCCCAAGAAGCGTTGTACTTCCTTTTTGTTGGATGGCGCCCGCCATTCCAGTACGGCCGTTACCTTTGCCGGGTCCATGGATAGCCCCAGTGGCGAGACGCGGTATCCCAAGAAGTCTACTTCTTGCAAATCAAAAGCGCACTTTTCCAGCTTAGCATATAGCCCATGGTCCCGTAACCGCTATAGCACCTGTCTGACGTGCTGGTCATGTTCTTCTTGACACTTAGAATACACCAAAAAATTGTCTAAATACACCAGCAGGAAACGGTCTAGATAATCTTGGAAGATATCGTTGACAAAATGTTGGAATGTGGAGGGAGCATTGGACAAACCGAAATTCATGACCAGTGACTCATATAATCCGTATTTGGTCTGGAAAGCGGTTCTCCATTCGTCCCCTTCTGTCAGAACCCTGGCAGCAGAGCACCAATAACCTTACACAGAGGCCAGTCTCTATCTAATATCTTTATTAAAGAAATATATAAAATCAATAAAAACAAGTGAAGAATATAGTTCAGAAGCAGACCTTTCAAATGAGGTCAAATATAGTCCAAAAATGTATTGTCCAATAAATGATATTAGAGTTCAAAGTTTTAATCCACTTGACCGAAACACACACTTTGCCAAGCAATAGTGTGGGGAAATAACAGAGTCTTAGAGTCCAATGAAGCTTGACAACAAGGCTGGAAATAAACTTGATTCTTGACTAGATCCGTGACTGAAGACAAGGCAAAACATGAAGCATGAAACAGAGTCCGTGGCAAAACCACGAGGCAGGGCAAGGCTTGAAGCTTGATCCGGGAAGCAAGGAACTGGGATTACGAAGTCCACACACGATCTCTCTCCTGAAGCTGATCAATTGACTCAGCAAAGAATCCCTCGCGCCAAACACCTATATTGGGTCTCGTTTTCCCGCCAACAGAACTCTTTCCCTAGAGAACGGGAAACGAAACCCAACTCTGTCCAGATGTGTGACTCCTTAGAATTTCCCAAGGGAAGCAGGCCTAATCGGCTTGATTTTTGGCAGCGATGCGTAAACTCCTTCGTTGGGCTTTTCTGACTCCCCTTTCTCTAGCATAAGATTCCTTCCTGGGAAACGGAGGGGAGTTCTGCCCAAGGCCTGTTTGGCTGAATTCTTGAGGGCAAACATCAACATCCTGCAGGTGAAGAGACTCCGGCTCTTGCTGAACCGGCGAAAACCCCATGTTTTCCTCTTCGTCTGCCACAATAGTACTAGGAACAGGACTACAAGGCCCATGAGTCATCACACTTTCCCTCATGCGAATCAAGTTGTAGGCCCCTCGAAGATCCAGTTTAGTGAAGACTTTTGCTCCTCGGAGTCGGTCTAATAAGTCCGGGATCAATGGCAACGGATGATTCCGTTTCGTGATGTTATTCAGTGCCCGATAGTCCACACAGAGGCGCAGGTCCCCTGACTTCTTTTTCACAAAGAGTACAGGTGAGGCAGCCGGGGACTGAGAGGGTCTAATGAACCCCTTGCGGAGGTTTGTCTCTAAGAACTCCCTGAGAGCTTTTTGCTCCGGTTCAGTCAGGGAGTAGAGGTGTCCTCATGGAATTGGGGCCCCCTCAACAAGGTCGATGGCACAGTCATAGGGTCTATGTGTGGGTAGTTTCTCGGCTTCCTTCTCGTTGAATACATCCCAGAAATCCGAATATTTCTTGGGCAAGGTGATGATGGGTTCTGATTCTGTGGTATGGCAGACCTTGGCTACCAGGCAGTGGTTAAGGCAATACTCCAAGGCAAGCAGGAGTTCCCTTCGGGACCAAGAAATGTTTGGGTCATGGAGTGTTAGCCAGGGAATTCCCAAGATCACAGGGAAGTGCGGTACCTCGGTGACAAAGAAGGGGATCTCCTCCATATGTTCCCTAATCCACATCCGAGTAGGCTCGGTCCATTGGCTAACAGGCCCTGTCTTCAGCGGTCGCCCATCAATGGCCTGAACTACCCGGGCATTCTTGAAATCATGGTATTGCAACCCCAACGAGTTAGCATAGTCTCTATCGATGAAGTTGTTGGTTGCACCAGAGTCTATCATGGCATGAATCATGACGGGCCCCTTTTTGACTGACCACAATGTGACCACCAAAAGGAATAGGCTCTTTAGTGGAGTTATTGACCGGGTTGGTGAGCCCTTCTACACCCGGTCATTCCCTTCCCCCGCCGGCTTCTTCTCAGTCGCCTCTGCGGCCTCCGCGTTCGTAGAGGACGCTGCCGCCAGCCGGGTGGGAGTTCGCTTCTTCGCCAGGCACTCCTTGGCGAAATGTCCCCCATTTCCGCAATACCAACAAAGGTTCAGACGCTGTCGCCGGGCCTTCTCCGCAACATCTAACTTGGGTCGCACGTGGTCCAGTTACATCGGTTCATCCTCACTCCCCATGGAAGTGGGGGCTGGTTGAGGGGGTCTCCAAACTGCGCGAGGCTGGGGAGAAGCAGTGGAAGGGTTTTTTATCCCGGGCCTTCCACTCTGCCCCCGGATCCATTGCCTCTTGTTGGCAAGCAGGACTTCTGCCCGTAAACAGTGGGCGATAAGTCTCTCAAGAGTCTCTGGGGGGTCCACTTTGGAGATTTCCTCCAGCATTTCGTGGTTAAGTCCCTCACGAAACTGGCCCTTAAGGGCTATATCGTTCCAGCCTGTATTTTGAGCCAGTACACGGAACTCGGCTATGTACTGTGACAGCGGTCTGTCCCCTTGGAATAGGCGCCGGAGTTTATGACCAGCCGCCTCTTGGTCGTCTTCAATTCCCCAAGTGTTCCGGAGATGGTTCAGAAACTGCTGTGCGGTGGCAAGGTACACGGATCCTGCATCATATAGCGCCGTTGCCCAGGTGGCCGCAGGTCCATCCAAAAGACTGTAGATCCAAGCCACCTTGAGGTCCTCCTGCGGAAACTCTGTGTGGCGGGCTTCTAGGTACGCCATACACTGGCGACGGAATACGTGGACCTTTGATGCTTCTCCGGAGAACTTGGTTGGCAATGCCAGAGTTGGGAGTCGGGCCCCGCGATCCTTCAGGCCGCAAATCTCCCCCTCTTGCTCCTGGATTTTGTCTCGAATCCTGGTAAATTCTTCTTGAGTAATGGTGAAACTGGTTGGCGCGGCCGCCCCGGCCCCCTGCTGATTGGTCATATTGGCCTTTGGTTACTTAGTGCTGTTGGGTGCGGAGTCAAACTGTCACGCACTGGCAGCGGAGTACTAAGAACCAACACACGGAGGCCAATAACAATCTAATATCTTTATTAAGGAAATATTATAGTAGAATAAAAACAAGCAGAGAATATAGTCCAGCAATAGACCTTTCAGGAAAGGTCAAATATAGTCCAGAAATATATTGTCCAGTATATAATATTAGAGTTCAAAGTTGTAATCCCAAAACCGAAACACACTCCACTTCCAAGCAGTTAGAGTGGGGAAAACGTCCAAAAGTTTTACTGAAGTTTAAAGTAAGTCCAAGGCAGGGAGTTGGAGACAAGACTGGATACTTGGCACAAGATGCAAGGCTGGGAAACACGGCGAGATGGGTCACGGAACACAGCAAGGCAAGGCACAAAGGAACTGGAGGTTGCAGACTTAAACACAGTCCACACTTGGCTGGAACTGAAGTTAATCCTTAAACTGATCTGTTGACTCCGCAACGGATTCACCAGTGCGGGGAACTTTTAAAGAACGTTAATCTTCCTGCAGAGCAGGTGTCCAGAGCTTCCTTTCCCAAGGGAAAGAGGAACGAAACACATCTTCATCCAGATGCGTTCCTCCCTGAAAGCTCCCAGGGGAAACTAGCTAATTAACATCCTGTCTGGCTGCTAATCTCGCACTTCTCCTCGTTTGTTCTCTTTGGAAATGGCTCGCCTGATAGAACTCCCTTCTCGCAAAGGGGGGAGAAGCGCTGGGAAGAACCTGTTCAAGGTCTGTTTTAATGAGTTCTTGGCAAGAATTGTCCACAACAGGCATCTGGAATGGCTCCGTCTCTTGCTGAGACTGCAAAAAACCCATGTTTTCATCATCATGATCCATGATGGCGCTGGGGTCAGAACTCCGAGGCCCATGGGGCATCACACTGGCTGACTCAACAGCGGTTTGGAAAGACATCCTGAGGACGCCGCTAATCTGCTTCTTTTGTCTTTTAAACTTTGACTAGTTTTGCTTTCCTTTGAGTACAGTGCTGCCTCTTAGGGAGGCTGCTTCAAGCACTGTTTGTTGCCAGTTCTGCTGACTGCATTAAATCCGGATTATTTTCCGTTCTTCCTTTTTAGTCTGGTTTGGGTTTATATTTTGAGTTTTGGTCAGAGACACTGCAGTTAAGTGTCTCTGAGCCTGTTTTGAGTGACAATAAACCTTTTGTTTATACTGTTCATTGAGTGTGTGGCTGTCTGTGTTCTGACACTTTTTGGGAAAAGAAACCAGAGGGGGGGGGGGGCTTTCTTTTCTTTTCTTGCTTTGCCATGCTTTCAAGTAGCATGCATCCTTAATGGCCAGACTGCTTATTTTTCCATCAAATTGATCTGCAATCAATGGCTCTTTGTGGCCGCTGTCCCAACTTCCAGCTGGTTCTTGTGTAGGGTAGGGTCCAGCTGTGTAGGGGCTCTGCAGGGGACTGAGTCTCTTTCATCCACATTCTCCATGGTTTAAATGTCTGTGTAGAAGCAACCTAAGTTGCATAGATGTCTTGTTTTGTTGTTCGGAGTAATTATTTTCCTTCTCCCTGCTTTCTGATTCATTTTAGGAAGAGGAAATTCCCCTTATTTTCTATGTTCTGTTTCATTCATTCTCCCTGTCCTCTTTCAGTATTCCTTCCCCATCCATCCCACATTTGGGCATCATGCCCTAAATCTTAACTTCTTCCTTTGCTTTCTTGTGTCAATCTGGAGCCTAAAGCCTCTACAATCTGATGCTTTCCTGATATATGGAATTCATGTCAATTCTTGTCTAACACGCCAGGAAGTATATTAAAAGAATGGTTTGCATAAAAACATTTTTTTGCCTTCTGGATTACAGTTATGAATACATAGCTTAGTATTATACCTCCGTAAACTATTTGTATGCAGAAGCACTATGTATTCAAAAGGGTGGCGAATATGTAGAGATAGCAAAGTCACCTGATCCCAAAGTATTGAGTGGCAGCCAGTGAAAGTGATAGGGTTCTTTTCTTCTAATGTGTTTATTTTATCTGTTTTATGATGTTGTCTATACATGTATTTTATTTGCTTATGGTTTGTTCTTTGGGCTTGGCCCCGTGTTAGCCACCCCGAGTCTCTACGAGGAGATGGAGGCGGGATAGAAAAATAAATTATTATTATTATTATTATTATTATTATTATTATTATTATTTTCTAACTATTGAACTGAAGCAAATAGATATTTTCACTCTCCTTCAATGACCTATCACCCAACAAATTTCCATGGTTGAGTAGAGATTCAAAGCTTGGCTTTCCAGTGTTCTAATCCAACACTTAAACCACTACATCACACTCACTAGCAATATCATAACTACAGTCATTCACATTTATTGTTCATGCACCACTGCAGTGACAGAAACTCTTTGGTTACAGTTGCCGTTGCAACTTGCCCCACATATGAGAAGACTGTATGGGTCTCTGCTCACCATTCTATCCTCTAAGACCCTGGTTACTCCTCTGTTTGGATGGGTGAAATGGCTTAAAACTTGGGGGAAGCGGTTGAGGTAGGATGCATAATGTAGCTGTCTCCATGCTTGTAGCTAGGGCATCATACATCTCCTAGAAGAGGATCTCAGGCATAATGATATGCATAAAATTCACAGAAAATGAAAAACTGGAAGCAAAGGAAAATTCTTATTCTTTATATTCCAGAAGGGGTATTTTGTTCTGACATATTGAAATACCATTTTCTTGTTGAGAATGAGAAAAAAAACCATTGCTATTCTTTACAGACTTAGTCTTCCTGAATTCCTCCAGCAGGAACTGGGCCTCTTCTTGGATCTGTTCTTGAATAGACTTTTTCCCCATTCTGAAATCCCTCAGGACACCAAGGGAGAATCGCCTTAGCTGCTTCCAATGCTCAGAAAAGATCACCCCTGTGGGAAACAGGAAAGAAATAAGGCTGCCAATGGGAGGTAGCAGAAAATGAGAAACATGACAGCAAAGCTGATAAAGATAACTCACCATGTCTTTAGAAGGTCCGCTCCAGGGTAGGGTTGGTGGCCCTTCCACTGAATTCCTCCGCCTTATCTATCAGGGCCTCCTTCACGGCTTCATGTCCACACAAGACCACAATCGGTCGTGTTCCAAAATAAACAGTGAACACAGGGTACTGATTGAGCTTGAGGGGGTCAACCTGACACGATATGAGTTGTAGTTCACCCACAAGCTTATGCATTTTCTTAATGGGACTAATCATAAAATTTTGAAAAATAACTTTTTTCAAATAACCTGGGCATTGTTAGGTACCCAAGCTAGTCAGGTAATAATTCTGATTAGGTAAGGTAAAGATTTCCCCTGACGTTAAGTCCAGTCGTGTCCAACTCTGGGGGCTGGTGTCAGGACTGGCCCGAGGAAATTTCAAGGGCGTGGGCATGCGGGAGGCGGGACCAGACGTGGCCCCGCTTCCCGTGGCGCATGTCCTGGCGCAGCCAGGCTGCGGCGGGAGTCCTTCCAGGCCTTCGTTGCCAAACCTGGCCACGCCTCCCGCGTCACGCGACCCTGCGTCCCGCGTCACGCGGCCACACCTCCGCCAAGTGTGGACCCGCCTCCCAGGGGCTCAATAGCGCCCCTGGGAAGGTGGTGCCCAACACGGGGGCGTGGTCAGCGTGCCGTGTTGGGCCGGGCCTGGCTGGTGCTCATCTCCATTTCTAAGCTGAAGAGCCAGTGTTGTCCGTAGACACCTCCAAGGTCATGTGGCCAGCATGACTGCATGGAGCGCCGTTATCTTCCTTCCAGAGTGGTACCTATTTATCTACTCACATTTGCATGTTTGCAAATTGCTAGGTTGGCAAAAGCTGGAGTTATGAGCGGGCGCTCATTCCACTCCCAGGATTCAAACCTGAGACCTTTTGCTCTGCGAGTTCAGCAGCTCAGCGCTTCAACACACTGCACCACCGGGAGCTCCTAATTCATGATTATTTGGAAGGCATTGCAAGGAAAAGGAAGATTCCCTTGAGGTCTATACATGAGAAGAAATGGAAGAGGGGTTGGGAGACAGCCAGAGCCTTAGATACATCTTAATAGCCACCATCCCCAACATACCCACACTGTGCTTCCAAGGGATAATTACTCACCCTGAAAAGAGATTTTAATATTTCTGATGACTTGATCTGCAGGAAATTCCCAATTAAAGGTAGAGGAATGGGTACTGGAGGAAGCCTCCCCTTGTTTGATAAGTGATACCTCTTAAATGATACTATGGCAACGAAAGACAGGTAGATGACAAGGAAAAGGGTGACTGCTCCAAATAGCTCCATGGTAAAGTTTGTCCCTTGTTGAGCTCAAAATCTAGACTCTGGGTTCTGTCCATGTATTTAATTTGGCCTGAATATAGCTCCACCTTCTATCTTACATAACTAAATGACATAAACATATGAAGCATTCCCCCCCTCCCCCCCGGAACCTGGCCAGTTATTGTAATGGTAATTTGACACATGGATATGTTTCAGCAGGGAAAAAACATGGATAGCTTTCTTGAACATTTGGCAATTGAGGCCACCAACCAAAAAGGGCAGAGTGAAGGATAACCCTACAGACCGTGAACTGGCCCCCTGTTTAAAAAGTTTGGGGACCCCTGCACTAAGGGATCTTATTGAGGAAAAAGATCCCCTTGTTTCCACACAATTGCCCACCTCTGGTGTAAAGGGTAACGTGCATATCTGCTCTCCAAAGTTACAAAGGCTACCCCGATGATGATGATGATGATGATGATGATGATAATAGGGTGCCATGCCAAAAAATCTCAGCCAGCATTTGGAAACAATTGACAAAATTACAATCTGCCAACTGCAAAAGGCCACCCTACTGGGATCTGCGCGCATCATCCGAAAATACATCACACAGTCCTAAACACTTGGGAAGTGTTCGACTTGTGATTTTGTGATACGAAATCCAGCATATCTATCTTGTTTGCTGTTGTGTCAATAATAATGTCAATGTTGTTGTGTCAATAATAATAATACTTTATTTTTCTATCCCGCCACCATCTCCCCGAAGGGACTCAGGGCAGCTAAAATGGAGCAAGCCCAAAACAGAAACAAAATGCAACAGGTTAAAACCAGTATAAATAACTAAAAACAGTATCAACACAATAATCAAATAAAATGATCAATTAAAACACAGAATACAATAACACCATAGCGACCAGATAAAATAAGGTAACAAAACCGACATCATCACTAATTGATAAGATGTCAAGTCAAAAGTGCATAATTTCAAGACCATTTAATAAAGTGCCTGGACAAGTGTCCATGTGGTTGAGAAAAATTGCCAACTGCAATCCATCATCCCATCAGTGTAGTTTAACTGTGCCAGCAGTGCAGAATTGGCAACCCTGTATCTATGTCAATGCCATTTCACAATGCACAATGTCATGCATAATGTGCATTTCATTGGATTGAGCTTCGTGTATTCCAAGTAGACTGGAACGTTCTTAGTCCTAAACTTTTTTATGCTAGTTTTAAACCACTTCATTGGATGTGTTGCAATAGCAGATTCCCAGATTAGTTTACTGTTTACTAGTGTTGTGCTTTAGTATGGAATTGATGTTCATTTTGTGCAGTTTCATTTGTGTCATCTTATTTTCGTATTTGGTTCCCGCTAATGAAAATTTTTGTCTGGCTAATGAAAAACATGAAAATTTTCGTGCCATTAGTGGCCATGGGTGAGCTTCCGAGACTCATTCCCCCACCTCGGTTTTTGGGCTAGAAGGGTGAAAATCGCCATACACAGAGGGCATTTCGATCCCTTTTAGCCCACCAACTTTTTAAATGTTTGGATCTGCCCAAGAGTACTATTGTTATTAATAATTATATTATTATTAACACCCACTGGCACACATCAGATGTAATGTAATTCCTCTCCCAGACTCAGCTTAGATTCCCAGAGTAGCTATTGTATGTCACTACCAGTCCTTCTCTCTGCATCTCTCTTCCTCTGATTAGTAAGTATGCAACATGGAGCAACTCTCCATTGTTCAGGATTCCTCATCTATGAGATTCTGGTGGGATCATAAAGAAATGGACTCCGGTGATGGGAGCACAACGGGTAGCACATTGGGGAAAGGAAAAGAATTAATTATATGAATTGTAAATATTTTTTTGTAACAGAATGAATAGAAATGTAATAAACATTTATTTTAAAAGGATTGCTCATCATCTATCTCCTTTCAGTCATCATATGGCTCTTTAGAATTATTTGAGGAATAAATTCAAAAGTATAATTCTTCCTTTCTAGTTGCATAATAATAATAGTAATATAATATACTTTATTTATGTTCCTGTCTATCTCCTTGAGGGGACACAGACGGATTACAGAATACATATATGGCAAATATTCAGTGCTGTTATACAATTAACAACGACAAACAGCACATAGACAGAGGCAAGGCTTCCTTCTTTTCATCTCTGGCATCTGGAGGCTGTGCTCGACTCAGCCATGGGGAGGTGGTGATGTTCCATTTTCCACGTCGAGCCTGTTGTTCATGGACTCCTTCCTGATCAAATTGCCGGCATGTTTTTTCTGGGGTGCCTTTTCCCTCTCCACCAAGGCAGTACCTATTTATTTACTCACATTGCTGTTTTCAGACTGCTAGGTAAGCAGAAGCTAGGGCTGATGGCAGGAGCTCTCCCTGACCCATGACATGAATTGCCAACCTTTTGGTCGGCAAGATTTTCTGTAGCTGGCAGTTTAACCCGCTATGCTAGCCACGGCCCCATCCCATGTTACATCCCATGTTCAGTACTATAAATTTTTCTGTTTTTCTGTTATTGTTTATGCACTTCTATGTACCATGTGTGTACTTACTATGCTCATATTTTATATTTTAACTATGTTGATTGGGCTTGTCCCCATGTAATCTGCCCCGAGATGGAGGCAGGATAGAAAAATAAAATAAAATAATAATTATAATAATAATTATTATTATTTTACTCCTGAGGCCAGAAGAGTATGGCCCCTTCCACACATACCTATATCCCAGGATCTGATCCCAAATTATCTGCTTTAAACTGGATTACAGTAGAGTTCCGGTTAACCAACTTCTGGTTATCCGACCTACCATATTATCCGACGTGCCAGGCCAGCCCTATGGAGGTGCCCCATGCACGTTGTTAGGCAGCAACGCGCACGGGGCGTTTCCCTACACCAAGTGCTTGCTTTAGGGATGAACCTCATCCCTCCAGCGAGCACTCGGCCCTTTGGAGGTGCCACCTGCACATTGCTAGGCAGCAACGCGCACGGGGCCCTTCCCTAAACTGGCTTGCCGGGAGGGATAATAGGGTCTCCCTATTATCCATCAGTTCCGGTTATCCGACTTTCGGCCAGCCCGTTTATGTCAAATAACCGGAACTCTACTGTATACAAGTCTCCATTGCCAGATAATAAACAGATAATCTGGGATCAGATCCTGAGATATAGGGGCATCGTGGAAAGGGCCTATGTCTCCACACTATCCCAACTATCTGATCTGGGTTTTTTCCTCTTATCACTGCATTATCTCTCCAAGCCGAAAGTTGGAAATAAATCCGAGCCAAGTCAATCACATTACACCCTCCCTCTATCCCTTTGTACCTATCTAACACCGAAACATACTACTCATTACAAGGCAAAGGTATTAAATCAGCCTTTGGGCCATTAATTTGAAGGGTAATGTAATTAAGAGATTACTCGCACAGGAAAGGAAAGGCGATAAACAATCTTAATCAATCTAACACATTATTCCCAAAGCGTGAGGTTGTATGCCAACACAAACCAGAAATTAAAAGATAAAACATAATGTGGTTATAAGAGTCGGCCAGTTTGTTGTCAGGCACTAATATAATTAAATCCATGTTGATGGTAATAGTTGGCTCCAATTTCTAACAGGTTCTTTCTCATCCTCCCATTTAATTTGTATTTAAATCTTTACCCTGCAATACAGGTATATTAGCAGAGTCATGTTCATTCATTAGGCCAATGATAAAGACTGAGAAATAGGATCACTCCCCCTTTTGAAAGTCATATTTGCACTTGGGGAAGGTTGTGTGTTAAACAGATCAGTATTTGCTTGACCCAACAAATAGTAAGAGGTGTTACTGTTGAGGTCTTAAGGAGGACCTTACAGCATTTCATTTGTAAGTGAAAGGTAATACATTAGGCATTTCTGCAGCATCAGTATCCCATAAAAGGCTGTTGTTACATTATTACTACATATGGGAGCCAGCAAAGTGACTAATGCAAAAGGGGGTCAATTGACAACAATGTGATTCAGTACTGATGTTAATTGGGACACTACTGCTAGTATCCCGTTATACATCTTTGCAATTCTCCAGCAGGGTTTCAACATGTTTCTGCTATGTAACTCAGTATATTACATAACGTACACCGTGATAGAGGATTCTGGCCAATAAACACATTTAATAAGTAGTAAATTCAATTTGTAATTATTGCCTGAATAAAATATATTTTAATGCATCAAGTATAATGGTTTTATGGTAAAGTTGCTGTATTTGTAAATACAATTATTGTGAATCAGTTCATTTCAGCTCAGTTTGAATATTACTTTGCTTCAAATCCAAAACACAAAAGGGGCAATAGCATGTCTTCAAGCCAGTCTGAAGTTTTTATTTTCAAATCTTTAGGTTGCTAAATGGACACACACAAAAATATGAAACATTTTTGATAGAATAAAGATGTCGCAATACTCAATGCTTTACAACAAACAATCAGAAGTCTTTTGGATTATGAATTCTTTCCTGATTTTGGAATACTTGTATTTGTACAAGTTTATCCAAGTTTAAACATGAATCAGCTAGGTAGCGATAGAGCAGCAGCTGTCTACAGAATATGGATATTACAAAACCCTCCAATTGCAATCCTTGCCTATCTAAGTTCGTTTAGAAAGATGCAATTTCTGTACAGGATGCCATCTTATCTTATTATTGCTGCTCTGCCTTTATGCCCCCTTCACTGAGGCCCCATGTTTCACTGCCAAATAATGCAGTGCAGACTCATATATTGCAGTCTGAATGGCACTTAAGTGCATTACATAATGTAGTTCAAATTGTATAATATGGCAGTGTAGATCCAGCCTGAGTTAATTAGAGAATGGGATTCTGGCCTGCATCAATAGTAGTATAGTGACTTGATCCAGTGAAGTCATGCGACCCCTCTATTCCGCCTTGGTCAGACCACACCTGGAATCACACTGTGTCCCATTCTGGGCACCACAATTGAAGGGAGATGTTGACAAGCTGGAGTGTGTCCAGAGGAGGGTAGCTAAAAGGGTCAAGGATCTGGAGAACAAGCCCTATGAGGAGCGGCTTAAAGAGCTGGGCATGTTTAGCCTGCAGAAGAGAAGGCTGAGAGGAGACATGATAAGGGCCATGTATCAATATGTGAGGGGAAGTCATAGGGAGGAGGGAGCAAGCTTCCTTTCTGCTGCCCTGGAGACTAGGATGCAATTGAACAATGGCTCCAAACTTCAGGAAAGGAGATTCCACCTGAACATGAGGAAGAACTTTCTCACTTTGAGAGAAAGTTCTGCCTCGGAGTGTGGTGGAGGCTCCTTCTTTGGAGGCTTTTTAAGCAGAGGCTGGATGGCCATCTATCAGGGGTGCTTTGAATGTGATTTTCCTGCTTCTTGGCAGGGGGTTGGACAGGATGGCCCAAGAGGTCTCTTCCAACTCTTTGATCCTATGATTCTAATGAAATGATTTATGTGAATGACAATGGACAGACCTTGGATTATGACTTTGAATTGTGGTTGGCATCTAATGGTTGCCCCGGGGGGGGGGGGGGGGGTCTGTGTGAGAAGGATGGGATATAAATGTATGAAATAAATAATAAATAATTCTATGAATGATGGAAGAAAAACAAACCTATTTGGCCATTTATGCAAAATATATATGGCACACTATATTCCCCCCAAAAGTAATTTTGACCAGGAAACAATTGTTGTCACAAATTGCAAAGTTTCTAATGAGCCACGGGTTTACCAATCCACAACCTGAGGGTCAAATAGCGCTCCATTCCAAAAGTACCTATTCTCCTATTGAGGAATGGAAGTCAACTATTCGAGAGCCAGAAAAAAGGATGAATGTTGTCCCTTCTCCCTAATGAAGGTGGAAGATATGACATATTAAAGAGTTGTAACTGTGGACAAAGGCTCTCTCAGCGTGGGATGACAGAGAAGTCATAGAAGGGTGGTATGACTGCAGATCCATTCTCAGCGGGCGTTGTGTCAATTTTGTCTGGGGTCACAAGGGGCTTCAGCCGGAAGCTCTGCAAAATGGTGGTGAAGTAGACGAAAAGTTCCATTCGGGCCAAAGCTTCTCCCAAACAGATCCTCTTCCCTAAAAACAAAATAGGAGAATCGTCAGCAGAAAAAGACATCACTAGGCTTCCTGTCAGTTGTCTTCTGCTGAACACCTAATTGGGAATTTATTTTGGAATCATCCCAGAATCCCAGGATTTCTATAGAACTCCCTCATGATCAGGAATCCCATATGATCATGCCTATTATCTCAATTAGAAGTAATCTATATACAAGCTGCCATAATCAGTGAGCTTTCTGGTGTTTCTCAGTTGCAAAGAGATCCAGGAGTCTAGAGATCCATCTACACTGCAGAATGAATGCAGTGTGACAGCACTTGAAATCCCATTATTCAATGTTTGTAGTTTTACAAGCCTTCTATGCCAAAGAGATCTCACTAAACTATAACTCCCAGGATTCCTGATTATAGCTATCAAAGCAGTGTCAAACAAATTCTACTGCGTCAATCCACCCTAGGACTCATATAAACAAAGTTAGCCTTAATACCAATCCTAAACCCTAATCCTAATTTTAAACCCAACTTTGTTTGTTTGTTATGCTACAACCCGGTGGTTTAATGTTAAAGAGAGACAACAGAAAACTTCCAACCAAGGACCACAGTGCAAATGAGAAGCGTTCTAGATTAGCTGTTTGTCATGAGAAAATAATGGGGCCCAACTTCATGTGTCCGAAAGGAGGCAAGGAAATGTAAACCAAGAACAATGCAATCCACTTCATTAATAATAGTATGCTTGGAAAAGCTCTACCTGAAGAAAATGGCACAAACGCATCACTCTTCTTGAAACATCCATTCTCATCCAAGAAATTCCCTGGGTTGAAAGCATGAGGGTTTTTAAACATTGTGGGGTCATGCAGGACACTACTGAGCACAGGGTAGACTTCTGTTCCCTGGAAAAGGAAAAAAGAGGGTTGAGATGAACACTACAAAGATTCACACAGAGCACTAACAGATCTAGAACAGAGGGTCTCCAATTAAGCTTAATGGTCCATACGTTCTCTTTAAATACATAATTCATCCTATGTGTATTTGGCTTTACACATCACTTTTCTGGTGTTGACTCATCATATAAGCAAAGCTGAATATACCCTGGATAATATTTGTTACTATGAATATCCCCTGGATATTACTCATTGTTTTTAGCCACCACATTTTTAGATCTTCCATGTCTTTCCTGTTCTCACTGTTTTTAGTACCTTTGTAGCATATGAATTTAGTGTCATGGATATGGTGCAGCTTCATGAGCTCCATACTCAGAAACCTCCATCTTCATACATTCTCTTCTTAATATCATGCAAATTGGGCTGTGGTGCAACTGGTTAGTAGCCAGCTGCAATAAATCACTACTGACCGAGAGGTCATGAGTTCAAAGCCAGCCTGGGTCAGAGTCAGTTCCTGACCATTAATAGTCTAGCTTGCTGTTGACCAATGCAGCCCAAAAGACAGTTGCATCTGTTGAGTAGGAAATTTAGGTACCGCTTTTTGCAGGGAGGCTAATTTAACTAATTTAAGACACCATAAAACCTTCCAGGAGCATGCGGAAGAATGAGGAAGTACTCCATGAAGGACTTGGTGTCACAAGTGGATGGTGAAGAAGCAGCTCCCCCTGTGGCCAGAATCGAGCATACCCTCATGAAGCCAGAAGCTGGAATGTTAAATTGTCTTTGTGTCTGTTTATATATGTCGTATGTCATATGTCATTGAATGTTTGCCATGCATATGTGCATTGTGATCCACCCTGAGTCCTCTTTGGGGTGGAAAGGGTGGAATATAAATACTGTAAATTATAAATACTTAGCAAAACTATTCCTCTTGAGGGAGTCAAATGACTTATAAATAGCCCCCAAATGTCCACAGACAAATTTTGATTTCTATGAAGAGTTGTTGCTTTGGCAAATGATATCTGTGGTGTCTTGGGGAAAATGGAATATTTCACAAACATTTCATGACAACACGTTGCTGGGTTTTATATGATACACCTGCTGTTTGTACCTTGGGAATCATGTAGCCTCTGAATTCAGTGTCACGCGTAACCATGTGGGGCAGGGCCATGGGAAACAGGTCACTGACTCTCTGCACTTCATGGATGACAGCATTCATATATGGCATCTGGCTCCTGCCTTCAATGTTTGGGGCATGATTCTGTCCAATCACCCGGTCAATTTCTTCATGAACCTTTGCTGTCAAATGTAATCAATAAATTAGCTTCTTTTGATTTATAGCTCTGAAAGGAAACTGAGTTTTGGATTTCAATATTACCTCCATATGTAGAAGTTTGAAAGCTTTGAATAATACCAGTTGCAGGGATATATTATATCTGTGATGGTCTTTGTTTATATTCTGGGACAAGGGGGTTTCTACTGCTGAAAGAGACGCTCAACTATTTCACTCCATCCCATCCATCACTCCGTACCTTGGACTTCAGGATATTTCATCAGGAACAGAAATCCATATCTCAGGGTGGAGCTGACGGTCTCTGTTCCACCAAAGAAAAGAGTAAGAGCTCCAGGTTTTTCATGTTAAATTCACTGAATGGATTATCTTTTTCCTGAAAAGAGAAAAGAACAAAACGTCTCAAGATCTTTCCAAGAAAGGTCATTATCAGCATTTTTAAGGTCAACTAAAATTATCGTCCCATGACATCATTAACTGGTTGAATTAAAGATTGCAGTTGAGATGAAAGTTAAGAATAACACTCTCTTTAAGTGGTTCAATGAACACTTGAGAATTTGGCAGCAGAATAAAATTTTGCCCATATATATCTCAAAGCATGGACTGACAAGTGACTGAAACTAACAAAATGAAGTTCAACAGGGACAAATGCAAGATACTTCACTTTGGCAGAAAAAATGGAATGCAAAGATACAGAATGGGGGACAATGCCTGGCTAGACAGCAGTATGTGCGAAAAAGACCTTGGAGTCCTCGTGGACAACAAGTTAAACATGAGCCAACAATGTGATGCGGCAGCTAAAAAAGCCAACAGGATTCTGGCCTGCATCAATAGGGGTATAGCATCTAGATCCAGGGAAGTCATGCTCCCCCTCTATTCTGCCTTGGTCAGACCACACCTGGAATACTGCGTCCAATTTTGGGCACCGCAGTTGAAGGGAGATGTTGACAAGCTGGAAAGCGTCCAGAGGAGGGCGACTAAAATGATTAAGGGTCTGGAGAACAAGCCCTATGAGGAGCGGCTTAAAGAGATGGGCATGTTTAGCCTGCAGAAGAGAAGGCTGAGAGGAGACATGATAGCCATGTACAAATATGTGAGGGGAAGTCATAGGGAGGAGGGAGCAAGCTTGTTTTCTGCTGCCCTGCAGACTAGGACGCGGAACAATGGCTTCAAACTACAGGAAAGGAGATTCCACCTGAACATCAGGAAGAACTTCCTCACTGTGAGGGCTGTTCGGCAGTGGAACTCTCTGCCCCGGGCCGTGGTGGAGGCTCCTTCTTTGGAAGCTTTTAAGCAGAGCCTGGATGGCCATCTGTCGGGGGTGCTTTGAATGCGATTTCCTGTTTCTTAGTGGGGGGTTGGACTGGATGTCCCATGAGGTCTCTTCCAACTCTACTATTCTATGATTCTATGATTCTATGACTGAAAGAGTAGCATGCTTGATCACAAGGTTCATGATTTAAACCATGGTCTATTTCTTTGGGGCTCTTCTTCCTTTTCAAAGGAAGTGATACTACTACAGTTTGATTTCCTAACCTGCTGCAATTCATCAAAGCCACAGCACATCACATCATGCCTTCCAGAAAGAAAAAGAGCAGGATTTCAGACATCTGTGAGTGTGGCATGGACTCCAACCTATGTAAATATCAAGCCATTGGATCTGTGGGCTTAGAACAGAACCAGCAGTTTCACACTCTTAGAAGGTTTGGATTTTAATCCCCAAAGACTAGCTATTGATCAAGAGGTGAGTGATAGTTGAATCAACTCCATCAGGCTGAGTGGTTTTGGAAGATCCATATGCCCCACCAAAGTACCTTTTCCATCTGGATGAGGAAGCAGTCAATGAAGTCCCGTGGGAAGTTGGGGTCAAGGGTCTCTTGGTTCTTCTTCACTCTCTTGGCAATGTAAGCCCTAATCCCACCCAGGAAGTCATAGACTTTATCCTGGGGGCCTGGGAAGTACTTCAGGATGCTGACATAGATGTCGTACAACTGTAAGAAGAGAGAAAGCATGTCTCACAGATGACCTGCTGGTGAAATAAATCCCTCTCTAGTATCAGACACATGCTATCAGTCTATACCTGGAATCGGTCTAGTCACTCCTAATTCTAAAAGAGCCAATCAAGAACAACTAATATATTGCCCTGGCAGTCCTGTTTGTTTAGATATGTACACGTGGCTAGTAACAAACAAAAAACCTTAAACGGACCAAATAAAAAACCAACCATGTTCTAGAGCAGGGGTCTCCAAACTAAGGCCCGGGGGCCAGATGTGGCCCTCCAAGGTCATTTACCTGCCCCCCCGCCCTTAGTTTAAGACTTAGGCTCACCCGAAGTCTGAAATGACTTGAAGGCACACAACAATAACAAACCTAATTAACTTGACTATCTCATTGGCCAGAAGCAGGCCCACACTTCCCATTGAATTCCTGATAGATTTATGTTGGTTAAAATTGTTTTTATTTTTAAATATTGTATTGTTCTTTCATTGTTGCGTTGGTTTTTTTTTTTTTTGCACTACTAATAAGACATGTGCAGTGTGCATAGGAATTTGTTCGTATTTTTTTTTTCAAATGATAATTCGGCCCCTCAACAGTCTGAGGGACCATGAACCGGCCCTCCACTTAAAAAGTTTGTGGACCTCTGTTCTAGAGAGAACATAAGCAGGAAATCCATTTATAATATCACATGAGTACAACTGAAAGTTGAAAAATCTATGGAAAGAGTGATATAGAGCCATGTTGTTTTAATGTACCTTTTAAGTGTACACTTGTACATGGGTTGAGTACATTTCCACATATATCTACCAAATGCTATCATAGCTTCAAGACTCATGGATTTTTCTCATTGCACGATCTCTATGATTGCTTAACTGTCCTGGCAACATGCTATAGAATCCCAGGATTTGCCCTTTGGAGAGGAGGATTTAAGAACTCTTAAAGAAAGAGCTCTCACAAATTTACTCTGAAGTGAAAAAACAAAGAGAAAGAAGCAAAAAAGGAGGGAGAGCATAGTGATGATTTTAAAAAGGCCGAGTGGGAGGGGAGCAGAGGAAATAATGGAGGTAGGAATAGGGATGTAATATTTTCAAATATTCTTTCCATTCCAAGAAGGAAACAGCTGAGGGAGAGAGAGGTGGGGAGAAACAAAAATCACCTGGCTAAGTAGTGAGGAAAGGTGCATTGAGAAAGAGACCAGGGGGGCATTTACACTGTAGAATTAATGAACTTTGAAATCATTTTAATTGCCAAGAGTGAATGCCGTGGAATCCTGGGATTTGTAGTTCAGTTTTACACTGGAGAAGACTAAAGACCTTGTAAAACGTGTGCCTCCTATGATTCCATAGCTGTAATGGAAAAGGCTAGGCTTGTGCAATTCAGCTGGAAGGCGATCCAGTTTTGGCACACGAATTTTATTGGGCACCCAGATCTGTTTTTCGGGATCCTCCCAAAAATTGGCTAACGGAAATATCTGTTTTGGCTAGACAGCCGAAATATCTGAGAAGATCCGTCCAATTGGTGGCAATTGGGAACAAGTCTCCCCTTTCCATTCCTGGGATCCTTTCCTTTCTTCCTTTCAAGGGAGTCTGGGTTAGAGAAATGGGGTCAAGGAAGCAGTCTGTAAGACTTATTATGGCATTCTTCAATTTAGATTGGCCCAACAGGCAAGGCTCACAGGGAAACCCCATGCGAGCATCATGAGGCAGCCTCTTTGCATGCCATGTGATGTCAAATAGGGGAGAAGGAGCCATGATCGGCTGGCATGTGGTCCTGTAACGGATGAAAAAATGTGACGGCTGAGCCTTTACTGTTACGGCCATCCGGCCAAGCTGAACAAGCCAGATTGGCTGAAGGGAACCGACCACTTCAAATCCATGCACAAGCCTAAAAAAGGCAAAAAAAACCCCAAACTCTTAACTACATAAGAGAAAAAGGACAGTAAGACTAAAGAGAGAAGAAAAGCATTGAGGTGACTGGAAAGGATGGACTATATATTGTCTCTAAAGTCTTGTAGAGCTGGATATTTCTGCCATTGTATATATGTATTCTTCAAACAGGAGGTGCCTATTGTCAGGGGAAACAGATCCATTTATTTTTTCCATTCAGTTACCTGGGCCCTGGCTGAGCTCATCTCCCGGAAACTGTTGTTCATCATTTCCATAATGGCCTGGAAATCATTATCTTCATAGTCAAAGCGATTGCCAAATACAATGGAGCAAATAACATTGGCGACAGAGCAGCTGAGGATGAAGGCAGGATTAAAGGGTTTCTCTGAAGCACAAGGACAGAGAGAAAGAGGAGTCACTCCAATAAAGGCACTCCTGGTGCCTACAAAAGTTTCGCTCAAGCTATTGCGAGAGGTTTGGAGAGGTTGAGAAGCTTAGTCCAGCACATCAGGAAAGTTGCCATCAAAATAGGCAATGGTTACTTCTCTCACCTCTACTTTCCCAAACATTTGGAATACGGAAAATCTCTGCTTTAAAATCCCATTTCTCCTTTTTTCATTACTTTTTTCTCCTTTACATCACCTATATGCAATATGCTCTGAATTTTCTTTTCACCCCAGCATCTCCTGATCCTGTTTCCCTGAGTCTCCTCCAATCTGGTAAGCAAGTTGTTATAATGGTGAACAATAAAAAAAAATAAAGAAAGGGAGGGGAGAGAAAAAAAGAAATCCAAATATAAAACCTCAATTTTGCCGTTTTATAAAAGGGATACAATTTAACTGCATTATTTTTAATGGGAAATGGGATTCATGGATTCTGATTTCTACAAAGAGTCCTGGGACCAAACCCTAGCAGATACTGAGTGCCCACATATTGAGATGAGGAAATTCGGTTATATAGTTTATAATTCTACTCACCCTTAGTTTTCTTGAATTCCTCCAGCAGGAACTGGGCCTCCTCCTGAATCCGCTCTTCAATGGATTTTTTCCCCATTCCAAAATCTCTCAAGACAGTGAGGGAGAATCGGCGTAGTTGCTTCCAACGCTCCCCGGTGGAAAGAACCACTCCTGTGGGAATCCAAAAAGTAAATGAAAAGCAAATGTGAAAGAGAAGAAAGAGTGAGAGCCATTGTCTTGTCAAAGGCTTTCATGGCTTGAATCAATGGGTTGTTGTGAGTTTTCCAGGCTGTATAGCCATGTTCCAGAGGCATTCTCTCCTGACATTTCCCCCACATCTGTGGCAGGCATCCTCAGAAATTGTGAGTGAGAGCCATTATTGCAACACTGATAGGGATTCCTCACCATGTCCTTGGAAGGTCCTTTCCAGCGTAGGGTTGGTGGCCCTTCCACTGAATTCTTCTGCCTTGTCTATCAGGGCCTCCTTCACAGCATCATGTCCACACAAGACCACAATTGGACGGGTTCCAAAATAGACAGTGAACACAGGGCCATACTTTTCACGAAGCTGTGTAGGAAAATAAGCTGTTATATTGGGACAATATTATTATGAGATTAGCAAACGTTTTGTAATGGTGTTTGATATGATTCTGTCCCACAACTCAAATGCATGAAAAGCGATGGGATTTGGATCTTACAGCGGAAAAGGACAGAGTGAAGATGTCCCCACTTTATGACTAAGAGCCCTTCCAGACAGACCCTATATCTCCGGATCTGATTCTGGGTTTTTTGTTTATCCCAGATTATCTGGCAGTGTGGACTCATATAATCAAGTTTAAAGCGAAAAACCTGGGATCAGATCCTGAGTTATTGGGCCTGTCTGGAAGGATCCTAAATCATCCCAGAGTTGTTGAACCTTGATGAAGCTTCCCTAGCTTTAAATCTGATTTGATTAGAGCAGGCATGGGCAAACTTTGGCCCTCCAGGTGTTTTGGACTTCCACTCTCGCAGCTGGTAGGCTGTTAGGAATTGTGGGAATTGAAGTCTAAAACACCTGGAGGGCTGAAGTTTGCTGGTGCCTGGACTAGAGCAATGGCTTGCCAATAATAGCATTTAGTTCTTTGTTATTTACATTCAGACATCCCATTTACATTCAGAAACCCAAAGTGGGAGGGAAATATTATGCAAGCATTGGTTTCTGCCAGCTTTTCCTAGCAAAGGAGAATTGATCTTTTAAAAAAGTTCTCCAGCCTGTTAGCTGTGTAAATATTATATAACACACCCAAAGATTCCTGAAAGAATTTAGTTTGGCATAAAACTTCTTGGATTGCATCCCATTTAAATGTGCAGAGAATTTTGAAGGCTTTTTGTGTGGTCATTGAAGGTTTTTGAGAAGCCCAAAACAACTTGAATTGAGAAGATGAATATGCAAGGAAGGGAAAACGGAATGGTGTAAAAATCATCAAAAGGTAAATTCATAAGAGCGATATGCTTTCATTTTTTGGAATGCTGAAAAGGCCTAGCTCCTGAATAGTGGGTACAAGCTAGGTTTTTGTTATGTAACCAAGCAGCTATGCCAGAATTTAGACGTTTCCTTTGTTTACATAAGGTCTCTGCCCTCTTGCATAAACATTCACCTGAGTTGTGCAACAATCCATACTGCTCCTGGAAAATCATCAGTACCACTTTTTCTCCATTAGTTCGAGCAATTCATATACCTTACAACTCCATACAGCTATGTTGGTATAGCACATTAAAAAAAGGGCTCAGCTGGGGAAGGGGGGGGTCTCACCACCATTCCTTGGTATTCCAGAAATGGACTGGAGATTAGGGCTTTTTGACCAGCTACAGCTGGATTTGGACCCATGTGGGTAGCAACCAGATTAGAGTGGTAGTCATTTACCATTTTCAACTACGCATGTGCAATAAAAATCGGAAGAGTTGGAAATCGGAAGGAAATCGGAAGTTTTGTAAGTCAGAAGCCATATTTGTGAGGCCCATACCAAGTATTTTAGAATTGAAATCTACCCCAAACTTTTTCATTTTAGTTTTGTAAATCTCAAAAGACTCCCAAAGTCAGTTTCATATTCAGTGCAAGGCAAGGAAGCAAAGCCAAAGGCTGCCTTAGTGTCTTGCCATTCCTCTGTGATATTAATGCAGTCTCATGGCATTAGCAGCAGGCAAGAGGGGGAAGTGCATTTTGGGAACAGCACAGAACTCTGGGAAATGTAGTTTCGGAAGGGAGGAGCTTTATGCCTGAGAATTCAAAAGACCCTGACCTAAACTACATTTTCCAGACGGCATCAGCACCAGAAAGCACCAATCAGGATAATGGAGAGCGAAATATTGTCTCTTCCTCCCTAAAGCTTTGAAAATTAGCAAAAAATCCATGGATAAGTGAGATGGTCTGAAATGTGGTGGTCTAACAGCGGTAATTGTGTTCTACCATTGTAGCAAGTTTCACCACAATAGCTCTAAAAATGAGGGCAGTGCCCTGAACTTTCCCCATTATAGTCATTTAATTATGCACATGCATAAAGGTAGTTTGGGAAGCGAAGAGCCATATGCCTGCCCTAAACTAGATTCCCCAGAATGCATCAACATCAGAAAGCATTAATCAGGATAGCAGAGAGAGAGGTCTGTCCCTCCCTAACAGCAGCCAGAATCTGCAAAGAGGAGGACTGACTGATACATCTCTCTCTAATAAGTAAGCCAATCTCTGTGCTGGGCTGGAAAAAAATGATCTAAATGGATGGTCCTTGGGGGTTCCCTCCAACTCAATAGGAGAAGCATATTAATTGGATGTTAGGAGAGTTTGAATGGTGCCTTTCTGCTCGGAAGAAGGGGATCAGTCTAGATGACCCTCGATGATGTCTGTACTATGATTTCTGTTTCTGGGTTATAAATGGCAAAAAACATGGTGAAAGTTTATTACATTGCAAAAACTTTGTCTTTGTGCAGGGGATGTCTCCCTATATATAGCACATATTGCTTTGTTGATTCTCCACCAATTTTGTAAAGGTTCTGCCACAAAAGCAAAGTTTTTGAAGTAGAACAACTATTTTCAAAGTAAAGACTACACAATTAAACGGGAAATAACACTTTGAAACTAGGAACAGATTTTATTTATTATTACAAAAATGTTTTTTATAAAAACTTTGACAATTCACCAAAACTCCATGGATAAGTGAAACATTCTGAAATTTGGTGGTCTAATAGTGATAAATGTGTTTTATCATTATAGCAAATTTCACCCCAATAGCTTTAAAAATGAGGCAAATAGGAGCCTCTGGATTTTCCCCAATTATAGTAATTTAATTATGCTAATGTGCAATTACTGTAATGAAATAGTAACAAAATTTCAGTAGTCTCGTTATAGTAATGAAATTTTCACTAAGTATACTTTAGAAACATTTTAGAAATGAAGCACCAGCGGTCTACAGTTTTGAACCATTTTTAATGAATCACACATCCCTACTCACTGCTATGAATCTGCTGTCATTGCCACTTAAAGTTCATAAAGCATTTGTCATAGTCCTTTCAGATGGAAGTCAACTCATGGTACTAATCAAAGGCAGGGTGCTTTTTTTCATACATAGCTTCCTAACAAATATGTGACAGAGAAGCTCTTCTAGAAAGTCTTTTTATGCCTACCTAATCCTACTTATATAGAAGTCTAAGAAAAAACCCCCAGTAGTGTCTTTCTAATAGTTGTAGCTTACATAGTCCACAAGCAAACAGAAGAGTAATGGTTCAGGGTTGTGGTGGATGAAGCTGTTTCAGTTGGTAGAAGGTCTGGGAGAATATCATAGAAAATTAGAGAAAGACATAGAATATCATCCCAAATCAGAGAACGACATAGATTCATGGTGATTTGGGAAGAATTGCAGGGAAAGAAAATATTTCCTTGAGGTCCATATAAAAGAAGCAATGGACGAGGGGTCAGTAGACAGCCAACCCTTGAGAGTCTCTTTAAATTTGCCACCATCCCCAACATGCCCACACTGTGTTTCCAAGCGACAATCACTCACCTTGAGAAGAGATTTTAAGATTTCTAATGACTTGATCTGCAGGAAATTCCCAATCAGAGGCAGGGGAGTGGGTCCCGGAGGAAGCCTCCCTTTGCTCGATAATTTCCTCTTAAATGATACAATGGCAAGGCAAGACAGGTAGATGACAAGGAAAAGGGTGACTGCTCCAGATAGCTCCATGATGGAGTTTGCACTCCTTATGCTCCTTTACTCAGAATATGGGCTTCATATTCTGTCCATATATTTAATTTGAGGCTAGATTGGGCGCCACCTCCTGCCTTACATAACCATGTGGCAAGTGGAGTGTTTTATTTCTGGAACCAAAGTCAAATTTAATTGTCTCCTTCCTGGTTAATTATTATTATCATTACAGAAGACATGTAGATTTGCATTTCTGTGCTCCTGCAGGCAGAAACCTGCTTAGTTTTTGTTTTTTGAACCCTTGCAATAAAATCATGCCTGGCAATTGAGTTCACCAACTGAAAAAAGACAGAGGGAAGGACAATTCTATGGAAATTGTCCTAATTATTGTAAAGAATTGCCAAAATGCAATAAAAATTCAAGGTGGATGCAGGCCATTTGCTTTCTTCACATGTGGGTCACAGTGCAACCCCCCCTCCAATAAAATAAGTCTGTATACACTACAGTTATATGCTACACCAGCATGTCCAAGCCCTATGCAGAATAGCAACACTGCTGTCTGCATGTCATGCTGTCTGCATGACTGGGGGCCTTTGTGCCATGTGCAGGCACAATGTTCCATGTTCAACTGTGATGCATACTGCACAGCCTCATGTGCAGTACACAATATTGCTTCACGCACAACTCCATTTCCACCTAAGTCAATGAGGATCCCTGTCACAATCCCTCTTCCGCACCAAAGTTCATTGGAGTGAGCAATGGAAACATCACTTTGTTGTATCTGAAGAACAGAAGAACAGAGCTCTGCCAAGATGAAACAAATCTATTAAAATAGGGAAAACAGGTGCCTCAAGTACATCTATTGATTGGTACTGCATCAAAATTGGCATCCAAGTTGCACCGGATCTGAGCAACTTTGTCTGCAAAATGGTAGGTGAACTCGCCACACCAAGCTGCCGAGTGGTCATAGGTTCCATCCTGAAAATCAGAATGAAGGAATCCCCTGACCACTTGGAACAGCTCTGCTGGTATAGTTGTTGTAGACACAATGCAGGCAGCCAAATAAGCTTTTTTGGCTGCTTCCATTGCTGCGGAGTTGGCCCTAAAAGACTGTAGCCCGTGTTTGGTGAAATTCATCCTGAGTCCTCCATCCATGGAGCTGATTTGGCTCTGCTGGGCAAGAGGGGACGCTCAGGAGCAACTGCGTGTATCGCCCTGGCCATCTCCCTATTCTGGAGATCGTCCAGAACTTCAACAGAATCGCCTGCAGCTATAGGAGGAATATCCCCAAGAGCCATCAGGAATCCATTTGGATCCATAAGTCTCTTGGGAAGGACCATTTTAATGAGTCCCCCATCCCTGCAGAGGTTAGAAGTCACAGCCAGCCTAAACTTGATCAGGTAGTGATCGGTCCATGACAAAGGAACTGTTGCACTATGGCCCTGAAGCCTCTTTCCGCCACAAACCACACACTATTCAGGTGATCCAATAAGTAAGAGTTTATTAAAAGCAGCGTATATGAAAAGCTGAATATATGAAAAGCAAGCAAATATTTTAAAAAAGAGAATCAAAGTTCAAAAGGTTATTGCTGTAAATGCCAAGAGTCCAAAAATCCATATGAAGAAAGTCTCTAAGGTAATTTGTAATTCCACCAAGATATCTAAAGACAAGGTGACATGAATCCAAGGCCGGCAAACTATGACTCACAAGATCAGGATGCAGGAATAACTTGGAAACTTGAACACATGAATTCCAGGCCCATAAAACCAAGAGCTCTTTATCTGAATGCAGCATCACTCTTACAAAGATTGTACCAACAAGAGCCACTTTAAAAAGCCCCAAAACCTCTCATGTCCTCACGCTTCTGCTTCTTCATGCACCTGCTTCTTTGCTCCTTGTCTCAATTATAGGATGGGGCACCTGATCAAGGAGATAAATTACTGGTAGACTACTGCGAGTCCGTCTATCTACCCCCCCAGGTCTCACCTGCTGATACATCCTGAAACCTGGTGAACAAAGCTGGGAGATATTACCCCCCTCCCCCCCCCCTGCTCCCCAAGATCATCCAGGCAGGTCTTGGTGATGCAGGCTAGGTCTGTCCGCTCATCCAAAATCAGGTCTTGGATGGCAACAGTTTTACCATTTACAAACCTGGCTTGTACCAGCAGAACCCAGGGGGCCTGTCAGTTTGGCTATCCAGTCTATTTGTAACCAAGAGCCGTTTTAGAGTCACTAGGACTCTCACGCCCCATCTGTTGCTGATGTCTTCTCCTTCCTGTGTCTCACTGTAGAAAGTTTCACCTTGATAGCTCTAAAAATGAGGGAGAAAGGGGCCGCAGAAGCTTTCCCCTTATGCAATTACATAATGAAAAAGTAACAAACCATTATAGTTATGCTACGGACACCTTACTATACTTTAGAAATACTTGAGAAATTCCCCCCAATTTAGTAAAGAGTATTGAAACTCTTTTTTCATCGATCAGACAGATCTAATATATACGTTCACTGCGCCTGACTTGTAGCTATTGCTTGAGTATGTTTTAATGTATTATATGTTTTATGATTTGGCAATGCTGCGTTTGGTGGTCCCTCTGTAGACTTGTCCACAGCTGCATGGTATCCGGTAGACTCCTGCAGAGGTGAGAGGATCCCTCTTGTCCTTCGCTGACTGTAGCATTTGTTGGATTTTCTTTGTGGGTCTGTAGATAGTTTGTAGGTTATGTTTCTTCATCAAACACGAGTCAAAGAACATGAAAGACACTGCAGACTAACTCAACCAGAGAAATCAGCCATAGCAAAGCACTTGATGAACCAACCTGGACACAGTATATTATTTGAGAACACAGAAATGCTTGACCACTCCAACAACTATCATGTCAGACTACACAGAGAAGCCATTGAAATCCACAAGCATGTGGACAATTTCAACAGAAAGGAGGAAACCACGAAAATGAACAAAATCTGGCCACCAGTATTAAAAAACTCAAAAATCAGAACAGTAGATGAGAAGCAACACTCTGAGGGCAGAGGAGCTCCAGGGACGGCAAATGACTCTGAACAAAGGATACCCCTCCAGGCAAGAGACGAACCTTTCCAGTGCTAATTAGGGTGATTAATTGCAACATTCACACTGGCTTCCAACTGACAAAGAACTCTTCTCACACCCTGGACTTCCCACAGATATATATTAACCTTCCTTGCCTAGTTTCTCCATGCCTCACAACCTCTGAGGATGCCTGCCATAGATGTGGGTGAAACACCAGGAGAGAATACTTCTGGAACATGGCCATACAGCCCAGAATACATACAACAACCCAGTGAGGGAAAAGTCAAGAGGTGCCAAAATCCTGGGATAGGTTAAGATGCAATAGATCAAAACTTTCTTTTCCACGCCTGGGATTACAACTGCATGCCAATACAAGAAGCCATAATTGGGTGAAAATTGTATCTAATCGCCATCATTGTAATGTGCTGCACATGAGCCAGGAAAGAGAGCTCTGCCTTCCCCATTCAAAGATCAGGCGCAAAGCAAATACAAATAATACTACAGGTGGGATCTTCAGGTCAGCGTGAGATCATGCAGAGCTGGTAGTAAGGTGGGATTCTGCCAAATCCAACCTCATGGGAAGTCAGGTCAATATCCTTGGGGGCCACAAGGGGCTTCAGCTCAAATTTCTGCAGGATGGTGGCCAAAAAGATGAAAAGCTCCATGCGGGCCAAGGTTTCGCCCAGACAGACCCGCTTCCCTAGAAGAACAATTTGAGAAATTTCAGCAGGGAAGGATTTAGCAATCTCTCTAGTCAGCTGTCTCCTTCTGTCACACTACATATTTATATAATCATTTAACACTTTAACAACCATGTGAGCATCCAGCTGAAGCCCAAAATACCTGGAGGAGTAGAGTTTGGGAATCACTGCTTTAGGTTACCTCAAGAGAATGGCACAAAAGCATCGCTCTTCTTGAAGCGCCCGTTCTCATCCAGGAAATGCTCTGGGTTAAAGGCATAGGGGGTTTTAAACATTGTGGGATCAAACAGGACTGTGTTGAGGAGGGGGTAGACTTCTGTCCCCTGGGGGGAAAAAGAAAGGAAAGCAGGGTGATGTGAAAGCAATAAAGTTTGTGGGGTGGCACCCAACTAGCTCTCAAAATATGGTTTGCCAGTTCTGGCACTGGACCATGCATTTCTTTTCTGAAGTTCTAGGTTGAAGCCATTTTGGCCGATAGCTGATGAACGTATAGGGCCAATTGCCATCTGAGGCTTCATCTACAATGCCATATAATGCAGTTTAATTCATGTCAAGATGAAGGCGCATTAAGCGAACCCTTGTTGGGACCACTTTCCATCTGGAAAACAATGTCCTTACTGTGAAAGAATTCGCGGATCAAGAATAGGTCTCTACAGTCACAAAAAGACCCACTGCCAAGACCCTACAATTGGAAGACAATCATATTCAGCCACGAGTGATAGCCTATGAATGCAATTTCAATTTGCAATGTATGGTAGCATAGATGGGGACTGAGGTGCATGAATTATATAGCCCATGGATTTGACAAAACAGCACATTTTAATAGGAGTGAGATGCATGCAAAATGTTAATATCTTAGTTCTAGAATAAAGCACCATATCCTCACCACTCAACTGGAGCCTTGGAGGCCATTTTCACCCTAATCATGCACTACTAATGTATTTCCACTTTGGCATCTACTCATTGATGGGTAAGATGATGTACTTGAGTTCTGTAGTTTGGTGCCTCACCATCTCTAGCTACAGCTGTTTTCTTTCTCTGTAAGATGCTGTCAGGGTCTGCAATACAGACGAAGATGAAGGGCTGCCAAGCCCAGCATTTTAGTCAGTAGAAAGCAGGGAACAGCAACAGCTGCAGCCTGACACTGAGGAAGCTACCCCTGCAGTCCAGGACTAAGTGCCTCAGGCAAGTGGGGGTCCTCAGTTAACTCAGGATCAGGAGCGCAACGAGGCAGAGTTAAGTCTCCCAGAAAGACTACAACTGAGGACTCATGCTATTTGGCTGCGTAGATCCGCCCAGATGGCACAGAGAAGGGCCAACAGGTGAGAGTATGTGTGCTATGGGGCATAAAGAGTGGCAGTTTGCATGTGGTCATTGCTGGGAGCAACGTTTGGAACTTGCTACAGCTTGGAGCTCTGTCAGATGACTGTGTGCCATATTGTGTGTTGGACCTTAGCTTTGGACTTTGGATTATGTATAGTTTAAATGTTTTGGTGAGGACCTCTGGATTGTTGACTACAACTTCTGGATTATCCACGTTGGAATCTGAATTGGCTTGGATCCCGAACTGAATGACAACGAGAATAGTGAGTGGCTGTTTATACTGAGAGACTCTATGCAGGGTTGTGACAGATGCCAGTGGAGCACACTAGAGGTCAGGATTCTCCATGTGTTCCATGGCTTTGCAGAATGGGCAATGAGGGGAAGCCTTGCTTATTTGCGTGTTCATACATAAAGGAATTGTGAATGGAAAACAACATTACCTTTAGTGACGCAATGATAGTTTAGATATCAGCAGAACACATGGGCGGTCTGACACCAAAGCAAACATGCATCTCACTATAGTCCCCCCCCCCCCCATTTATTCAATGGATTAGGGATCAGGGCACTGTCAAAAACAGAAAGAACACTTTGCTGGGTCTCCCCCATTTGACTTGGTACCCCAGTATTTGTACCTTGGGAAGCATGTAGCCTCTGAATTCTGTGTCACGCATAACCATGTGGGGCAGATCCAGGGGGATGAGGTCACTGAACCTCTGCACTTCATGGACAACGGCGTCCACATACGGCAACAGGGTCCGGTCTCCAATGTTTGGGGGGCGGTCCCGGCCAATCACTCGGTCAATTTCCTCGTGCATTTTTGCTATCAAAATTATTGAGATTTGTTTATTTAGTTCATTTTTTTCTCCACCTTTCTCTTGATTATGAGACTCCAAAAAGCAATATCTTTTTAAATTAAATACAAAAGCTAGACTAAAAGCATAAGATTTTAACAAAGTTAAGCAATGTATAAGTGCAAGCATGCCATGTATTTAAAGGGCTGCATTCAAACCCTTTAAAATAACTTGCAAACTGAATGGTACACTTTCAAAATCCCAAATTTAACCAGGTTGATGGAAGATAAATTTTTGATACAGTACAATATAGTAATTTATTACCAGTATTGTACTATGCTAATATAATATTGTATGTAAATTTAATTTGTAAGCCGCCCTGAGTCCCCTTCGGGGTGAGAAGGGCGGCATATAAATGTAGCAAATAAATAAATAAATAAATAAATACTTTGATCTGCCAACGGAAATCTGCTAGGAGCTACCCATAGAGTCATGCATCCCATGCAATTCTATGATCAATTTCTAATACAGGTTCTGTAAATTTAATTTTTGTTTGTTTGCTTTCATGAAGCACTGTACCTCAAAATATAATTTGAGGAAGGAAGGAAGGAAGGGAGGAAGGAAGGGAGGGAGGGAAAGGGGAAAGGAAAGCTGTAAAGATAAGGGTTTAGTTTCTTCAGCCTAGTAATCTCTTCATACCTTGAATTTCAGGATGTTTCATCAGAAACAGAAACGCATATCTCAGGGTGCTGCTGACTGTCTCTGTCCCAGCAAAGAGAAGAATAAGGACACTGAGCTCCAAGTTTCTGATGGTAAATTCGCTGTCTGGGTTGTCTTTTTCCTGAAAGCAGAAATGAATGGAACATCATTAGAACATTGCAGGAAGGACCCAAAAGCTTAGGACATATTTAGGGGTAGTATGGACTTCAGAGATGCTTCCATGCTACTACTAAATTGCACTCATTTTAAAAATGTGGCTTAGTACTGCATTTTGCCCATCCTTGGCCTAGCCCAAAACAGGACTAATAACATTACCAATGCTTTTTGACCATAGCTCTCCACAGCCTGAAACATCATGGTCAACATTTAAGAGGAGAATGAAAGTCTTAAACAGCTGGGGGACTCCATGTTTTCTGTCCCTCAACTTGTAAACCTCCCATTCCAATATCTGCCAAGATACCTTTTCCATCTGGATGAGGAAAGAATCAATATAGTTCCGTGGGTTGTTGAGATCAAGCGTCTCCTGGTTCAACTTCACTAGATCTACAATAACATCTTGAATCTGTTTTAGAAGTTCATTGATCTTGGTCTGGGTTTCTCGAAAATACTTCAGGAAGCTGTAATAGACATCATACCTCTGTGGAAAGAGAGACACCAGTAGTTGTAGTAAACTGTAGGAAGACTTGGGATTATATGTCCTTCCTAGTCAAAGTTTTTACAGTAGATGGGAGAACAAATGATACTGGTTGAGGAGAGGCAAAAGAGAAAGGGTGCATCTACACTGGAGATCACTTGATTTGATTACTGGAACTGTTGTGGCACAACGCTATGGGTTCATGGTAGTTGTATTTTACAAAGTCTTTAGCTTTCTCTATGTCACCAAACTATAAATCCCAGGAATCCAAAGCATCAAACCATGGCAGTTAAAATGATGCCAAGCTGCATTATTTCTACAATATAGACAGCCAAAGAACCAGAGAAAGGTATGGAATAGGCACCAGGGTGGTTATGGAAAGACGCTGGAGGAGGCGAGAAAAAGGAAATTAATGGGAAGGAGAAAGTTCAGAGGGAAAGAGATACTTGACACTGGGATCAGGAAAGGAGAAGGGAGGGAAAAGATAAAGAGCAAAAACTGAGAAAAGGAGAAAAAGGAAAGATGTTGGGAAAGAATGAACTTTTAGCTTTGTGGGATACAAAAGACACAAGGTTACACAAATCAATCTGGAGAGATCTCTTGAATATGAGGGAAAGGTCAGGAATTGGACCACAGATGGAAATTAGGAGCCTTCTAAAACCTTCCAAGCTGCATACTTCTATTTTGCCTCTATATATATGGGTGTGGAAAAACATTTCTCAAGCAGTACAATCCTTCTTTCAGGTGTCAGCAGCACCCTTCATTCTCTTTCTTTCTCCTTCTTTCTTTTTCCATGAGCAGGGTACCTGGCCAGAGGGTGTGCTCATCAAGCGGAAGATGTCGTTCGATGTCTGTGTGAGTTTCAGAAAAACTTTATCTTTATAGTCAAAACGGCTACCAAAGAGGATGGAGCTGACGACGTTGGAGAGCACGGCTGAGGAAGAAGGTGGGGTTGAAGATCTCCCCTAAAAGTCAGAGAGAAAGAGTGTGCTGTCACTCCACCGAAGACATCCCTGATGCTTTTGAGAGTCTTGTCAAAGGCTTTCCTTTTGAGAGTCTCTCTCTCTACCTGGTTTCCAAATTTGGAAAGTCTTTGACCTGTACTCTTATTGCATCTGCGGGGATGGCACTAGTTTGGAAATGGGTGATCTAGAATGTATCTTCTAGTTTGTGGCTGGTCTTTACTATCCATAGGCAACACACGGGGAACACAAAATGGATGGAATCAATTCATTATGAACAGAATCAATAACCTAACAAACTCAAGATACTGGCATCCATCCTTTATCAGCAGTCAGATATTAAGGTACACATTGTCATGACTGAAAAGTCTCTGAAAAGATGCATATTAGGAAGCTAGGATATTATTACTAGTTTTAGGATGCATTGACATGGGAAACAAATAAAACCCTCAGTTTGGCTTAAAAGATGTCATATTCAGTCATCTCTACTCATCCTAACAAGATGAATATCGATTTACTTCTTTCTAGTATGCAGGAATGTTTTATTCCCAGTGTTTGACATTACAAGATATTCTGCACAATTCCTATCATTGTTCATATTATATAACTTCCTGGCTAATGTTTTGTTTGCATTTTTAAAAAAACATTCCAAGAACATAGTGTTTTCTCCAAACATAGATCAAAAGTCAGAAGGTCAAAATCTCAAGGGGGTTAGTTTGTTTTAATGGACTTCCTTAGCATATTGAAACGTTGTTTACCAATCAGAATGAGGAAATTTGCAGTATTCAACAAGATATCCATACTCACCATTTGTCTTTCTAAATTCTTCCAGCATAAAGTGGGATTCCTCTTTAATCCGCTCTTCAATGGTTTTTTCCCCATTCCAAAATTCCTCATGATAGTAAGAGAAAACCGGCACAACTGTTTCCAGCGGTCCCCATTGGAAAAGATTACACCTGGAAGAAGTTAGTAGTATTAGTAGTAGTAGTAATAACTTAAGTATTAAGCAGAGGCATAAAACTGTTACTCAGATTATCCATTTGAACTTGTGCCGCAAATACCATCTGCCTGTGGGGGAAAAAAACTGGTGGAATAACAAGCCTGAAAAAGTTACACAAAATGAACATGTCAAACTACTCTCGGACTTCCAAATTCAGACTGACAGAGTTTTGGAGCATAATATTCCTGACCTCAGGATGGGGGGGGGGGGGAGTGTGGATCGTCGATGTTGCAGTCCCAGGTGAGAACAGAGTTGAGGAGAAGCAACTGGAAAAATTGATCTGTTATGAGGATTTAGAGATCGAACTGCAAAGACTCTTGCTGCTGCTGCTCAGTCGTTTAGTCGTCTCTGACTCTTCGTGACCTCATGGACCAGTCCACACCAGAGCTCCCTGTCAGCCGTCACCGCCCCCAGTTCCTTCAAGGTCAAGCCAGTCACTTCAAGGATACTGTCCATCCATCTTGCCCTTGGTCGGCCTCTCTTCCTTTTTCCTTCCATTTTCTCCAGCATTGTGATCTTTTCCTGTCTCCTTATGATGTGGCCAAAATACTTCAGCTTTGCCTCTAATATCCTTCCCTCCAGTGAGCAGCCGGGCATTATTTCCTGGAGGATGGACTGGTTGGATCTTCTTGCGGTCCAAGGCACTCTCAGGATTTTCCTCCAGCACCAGAGTTTTCACCGACTGGATGGATGTCCACCATCTTTGGCTGCAAAGGATGTAGTCAATCTGATTTTG
This sequence comes from Anolis carolinensis, assembly GCF_035594765.1. Taxonomy (NCBI): domain Eukaryota; kingdom Metazoa; phylum Chordata; class Lepidosauria; order Squamata; family Anolidae; genus Anolis; species Anolis carolinensis. The sequence goes on along the minus strand of NW_026943821.1, from coordinate 10,056,751 downwards.
GTGTTGACCATCTGGTGAAGTCCATGTGTAAAGCTGTCTTTTAGGTTGTTGGAAGAGAGTGTTTGTTATGCACAGAGTGTTTTCCTGGCAAAATTCTATCAGCCTATGTCCTGCTTCATTTTGTTGTCCCAGACCATGCTTGCCTGTGATCCCGGTTGTCATTTGACTGCCCACCTTAGCATTCCAGTCTCCTGTAATGAGAATAATGTCTCTTTTTGGTGTGTTATCCACTAAGTGCTGCAGATCCTCATAGAACTTATCTAATTCTGCTTCTTCGGCAGCTGTGGTTGGGGCGTATGTTTGGATCACTGTGATGTTAAACGGCTTGCCTTTAACTCGAATTGAGATCATTCTATCATTTTTTGGGTTGTATCCAATCACTGCTTTCGCAACTTTATTATTAACTATGAAGGCTACTCCATTTCTTCGGTGTTCCTCTTGTCCACAGTAGTAGATCTGGTGGTCATCTTTTGTGAAGTGGCCCATTCCAGTCCATTTCAGTTCACTGACTCCCAGAATGTCTATCTTTAATCTTGACATCTCACCAATAACCACATCCAGTTTGCCCTGGCTCATAGATCTTACATTCCAGGTTCCTATAGTGTGTTGATCTCTAGAACATCGGATTCGTCCTTCACCTCCAGCACCGTCGGCCGTTAGCCTTCCTTTCATCTTTGAGCTGACTGCGTCATCACATCTGGGGCTACTTGGACTAGTCCTCTGCTCCTCCCCAGTAGCATTTTGACCATCTTCTGACCTGGGGTCCTATCTTCTGATGGTATACCAACATTTCTCTGGTTGTACTGATCCATGTAGTTTTCATGGCACGAATACTGGGGTAGGTTGCCATTACCTTCCCCAGGGATCGTGCTTAGTCTGACCTCTCTGCCATGACCTTGGGTGGCCCTGCACGGTATAGCTCATGGCTTCATCGAGGCACTCAAGCCCCATCACCACGTCAAGGTAACGATCCAAGCTGGACTCTTGCACAAAACAGTAAATATGGTCCCAGTGGTGATCGACACACTGGGTGCAGTGCCTAAAGACCTTGGCCAGCACTTAAAAACAATTGGCGCTGACAGAATTACCATCTATCAGCTGCAAAAGTCCATCCTACTCAGATCTACACGCATTATTTGCCGATACATCACACAGTCCTATATACTTGGGAAGAGTCCGACGTGTGATCCAATAGAACAGCCAGTATAGTGATCTTGTCTGCTGTGTACTAATCTTATTGTGTATCAAATGATAATAACTTTATTTATATCCCGCCACCATCTCCCACAAGGGCCTCCTTCACAGCTTTGTGTCCACATAAGACCACAACAGGACGAGGTCCAAAATGGACAGTGAACACAGGGCCATATTTTTCATGCAGCTTTGCAAGAAATAAAAGAATAAATATTATCTTTTAGTTAAAAACAGGAGATTTTGACTTTTTTGGTACAGCAGTTTTTTCATAAGATGTTGTTGCTTAGTTGTTGTTTTTTAAGAAGCCAGTGTGATGTAGTATAGTGGTTTTGCTATAACTATTTGAACACTCGACCGGGACTCTCTAGAGGGTCTGAATTTCTACATGGTTGTGAATACCCACTGGGTGACCTTAGGCAAGTCAAACTCCCTCTGAACAAATTTTGCCAAGAAAACCTTGTGTTGGATTCATTTTAGTGTTACCATAAGTTTAAAAATGACTTGGAAGAACACAGAAATAGGATCTAGCTGGATCCTAGTAAGAGTGAGATAACAAAAAAAGTGTCTGTGGGCCCGTCCAGACAGTATCTTTATCCCAGGAGCTCCCATGGAGGATGATCAAACGCTATTCCCTCAAAACGCGGGAGGAATTGTTACAAACAATAAAAAACATGAGATTTTCAGTTACAGGAATATCCCGGTTCTGGCCGGAAAATGCAGATATTTGAATCTCTGTATGTCCCTACGCTCAGATATGTTGGCTTGCTCCCGGGTTATACATGTCAGGTCCTCCTTGGTTGTATCCTAAAAACAAGGCAGTTGACTAGAGGGCAAAAGCTTTATCCTGGCAAGAGAAACTTCACCCTTCACACATTTCATGAAGCTTGTGACACACAAACAAAGGTTTTGCCACGTAATCAACTTTTCCCATGTTTTTATGATAAAAGCACTAAGGAGCAGATATGTATAACCCAAGAACATCACCCCGTTGTTCCTAGAAGCAAGTACACGGCCAAACTTGTCTGCCCAGATGGCCGCGCAGCTTCTATAACCCATGAACAGAACTTATGCAATTATTCACATATTCGCATTTTATGTTCTTTAAAAAAACTGCTGAAATTTTTGCGGACATTCCACGGGGGCCATCTTGGGGATTGCAAAATCCCAGGACAAAGAGCAAGAGTGTACAACGGAGGCAGAAACCCCGGGACCAACAGGTCTGTATGTAGACCTCTTCTCCAGTCCTGGTTTTTGTTGTTGTTGTTGCCCCTGACTAAAACCGGCAATTTGGTGCTGTCTGGAAGCACTCTGTAGCTCACTCTGCTGGAGGATTGAATAGTAACCACAGTGAGATGTTCTAGTATTTTACAATGCAGATTACATTTTCTTAGCAGAAAATATTTAGAGGTGGTTTGTTATTACCTTCCTCTAAAATGCAACCTGACATTTCTTGACAATCTCCCTTCCAAGTGCTAACCAGGTTGGGCTATACTTAAATTCTGAGACCTGGAGCTTCAGGGTATTTTCAAAGAATTTACAGGATGCTTTCAGATAGAAAGCTCTTGGTGCCAACAGTCAGAAGAAAATGTTTTTTTGGTAACACATCTTTCCCTTTTTAATGGGACCACAGTTAAGAAAGAAGAACATAGGAACTAGCAACACAGAAGAGATAATAATAATAATCATCATCATCATCATCATCATCATCATCATCATCATCATAAAAACTTTATTTCTATTCCACCCTATATCTCTGAAGGGACTCAGGGCGGATTCGAACAAACAATGGCATACATGAAATGCCTTCAAAAAACATAAATATTGGCATAAAATCCCAACAAAACCCTACATATGAATATAGCGTTAAAAACCTAATCACCTTAAACCTAATATCAGTGAATTGAGTATAACATCAATAACCTAAACCAATAAAGTCAGACAGAATCAGACAAGAATTATATAGTGACATAAAATCTAAATAAACGTTCACAGTAATTTAAAAAGCCAACTGAAATTCAACAGAGTTGTGTGGGTTGGAGTTGTGTGTGTTGGAGTACCATATTTCATCACATAATAGCCAAGACTGTCTGCTACTTCATTTCCTGAAATGACCCCCTCTCAAGCTCATCTAGTAAATCATAGAATCATGGGAATCATAGAAGAGTTGGAAGAGACCTCATGGGCCATCCAGTCCAACCCCCTGCCAAGTAGCAGGAAATCGCGTTCAAAGCACCCCTGAGAGATGGCCATCCAGCCTCTGCTTAAAAGCCTCCAAAGAAGGAGCCTCCACCACAGTCCGGGGGAGAGAGTTCCACTGAGTTCCAATGACAAGAGAAATTATCTTTCAGGGTTGGGATGGAAAGGTTTGGGTTGTGCTCACAAGAATATTGCATGGCTCTTTCTATCCCATCTGAAAGAAAACTCATGCCTACATAGAATCATAGAATTATGGAGTTGGAAGAGACCTCACAGACCATCCAGTTCAACCCCCTGCCAAGAAGCAGGAAAATCACATTCAAAGCATCCCCAACAGATGGCCATCCAGCCATAACTACATGTCCTAGTTATGTGCACACACACACACACATGTTACCTACAGGCTTCATATAACAGATATTATATTAACTGCTGAGAACTAGGAAGGAAAAATATGAGTCTATCAAGGCACATAGAGGAAGAATACAGAGGCACCCTAATGTATCCATAAATCTCAGCCATTCCATGAGATTCATTACATCCAAGATGCCTGAGCTGTGCTACATGGGACAGCTCAACAGGGGCAAATGCAAGACACTCCCCTTAGGCAGAAAAAATGAAATGGAAAGATACAGAATGGGAGACGCCTGGCTCGACAGCAGAATGTGTAAAAAAAAATCTTGGAGTCCTCATGGACAACATGAGCCAACAATAAAATGCAGTGGCAAAAAAAGACAATGAGATTTTGGTCTGCATAAATAGGAGTCTAGTGTCTAGATCCAAGGAAGTCATGCTACCCCTCTTTTCTGCCTTAGTCAGACACAAGTATTTCTTCCTAATGTCCAGTTCTGGGTACCACAATTTAAGGGAGATGTTGACAAGCTGGAATGTTTCTAGAGAAGGACGGCTAAAATGATCAAGGGTCTGGACAGCAAGCCCTCTGAACAGTGGCTTAAAGAGCTGGGCATGTTTAGGCTGCAGAAGAGAAGGCTGAGAGGTGACATGATGAGGGCCATGTGTAAATATGTGAGAAGAAGTCCTATGGAGGAGGGAGCAAGCTTGTTTTCTGCTGCCCTGGAGACTAGGACGTCGAACAACGGCTTCAAACTACAGATTCCACCTGGACATTAGGAAGAATTTCCTCACTGTGAGAGCTGTTCGACAGTGGAAATCTCTGCCCCGGAGTGTGGTGGAGGCTCCTTCTTTGGAAGTTTTTAAGCAGAGGCTCACTGGCCAGATGGTTAGTGGTGCTTTGAATGCAATTTTCCTGTTTCTTGGCAGAATGGAGTTGGACTGGATGACCCGTGAGGTCTCTTCCAACTCTATGATTCAATGATTCTAACTACTCACCTTGAGAAGGGATGTTAAAAGTTCTGTTGACTTGACCTGCAAGATATTCCCAAGGAAAGGCAAAGGAGTTGGGCCAGGGGGGAGCGTCTTCCTCCGTGAGAAGTCCCGCATGACTGTCAGGATAACAAGAACAAAGGTATAGACAACAAGGAAGAGGCTGGTGGCACCAGACAGCTCCATAATTTGGGTTGAATCCTCTTCTCTCCCTGCTTTGCAGAATGTGGTTAAATGACCCACTTGGCTAGGGCTCTATTTATCTGATCGAGTATCAGACACAACTCCATAGGTCAAACAAAAATCTAATTTCTGGTTAATCAGTGTTTTGAACATGTCGTGGAGGACATATGACTCTGTTTCTGCAAATTAAGGGGTTTTTACCTATTACAAACATTTGGAATTAGGTCCTGGCCTCAAACTAGATCAACAAGAATACCTAAGAAAAATTGCAAACTGCAGCAAATCCTTTCTAAAGATTTGAGAAAAGAAATATGTTTAAATAAAGTTCTAAATAAAAGAAGGACCAGACTTTTAGCTGTACTGACAAGTAGAGTGGAGACAAATAGCTTCATAAAGGACAATGAGGATGACAAGTGGTATGGAGAACAAAACAGGGGAAGGATTGAAGGAGCTGGACATGTTCAGCCTGATGAAGAGGAATATGTTTGCAGTATTTGAATACCTCAAGGGTTGCCTCAGAGAGGAGGGTGCAGATTTGTTTTCTGCTGCTCCAGACGGAGAGACAAGTTGTAAAGCTCTAAAGTTACAAGAAGGAAGCTTTTGACTGAAGGTTGGAAGTGTTGGGAAATCATCCTGGACTACTCAAGTCTAAATGTAGTTAGATAGATGATAGAGTTAGATTGAGGGAATCCTTTCCCTGTTTCCAAAGCATGCCTAGATAGGCTTTACTGTGTTTTCACTCTATCCTGTTGTTTACGTCACATCCCTTTGAAGTTAGCAGAAATGTGACTCTCCAGGGACACTAACTTCCCATTGGTCAGAATGTCTTTTATGCCCCCAATAAACTGGACCATGAGGTCAGAACCATTTTGGTTCTCTCTTCTCCCTTTGTTCTTCAAGCTAACAAGAAGCATCCTGCCATCTCTCCTGGCAAGATGTAACTATGTAGATGTTTGTTATTTTTCCTTTCTTATTTTTCCTTAGAAACCAATCTATAGTAGTCTAGACAGCTCCTAAGCCTTTCTATCTACAATGGAGTTCTTTTTACCTGAATAAATACTTTTTGAACTTTTATTGAGACTCTGCAGTCCATTGCAATCCTAAAGGCTTCTCTTGCTCGCCCAGTGTAAGTAACTGTTGCATTTGAAAGCTTTGCTGTTGTTACTCTGCTGATTTTGGTGGAATCTCCCCCAGAGAGGGTTAAATTGAGTCTAACCGCTCAGGGATTACCACAACAGGAAGAAATTCCTTGGCAGCAGGAATGGTTTGGCAATGGAACCAAATGCTTGGAGAGATGGTGAGGTCTCCATCTGGGGATGTCTTCCAAAAGAGGCTGGGCACCTCTCTGATGGGGACACTCTAGCTGAAAATCCTGCATTGAGAAGGGAAACTCAATGGCCCATAAGGCCTCTTCCAAATTATATATGATTTCATAGCTGAAATAATTTACAAGGGAAATGAAAAGATTGGGAGAAAACATCAGCCACCTCAGGAGTGAAGGGGCTCACCCTTGGCTCTTCCATCCCTTGGTGCTCCATGGGCTGCATAGAGGTGTTCCATGTAAAGGTAATGGAAGAGCTGTACTTAGCTTTGAACTTCATTGATTTGTTCTGATATTCAAGGTTGAAGCAATTTTAATAGAAAAACAGGCTACTGTCCTACTGCCCTTGATTTCGTCATATGCACCTGTTGCAATCTATTTATTTGTACCTAAATACATGCTTGATCCTTTTAGCCATCTGGCCCATAGCCTGTAGATTTGATAAAATAAACTCTAGTTTTGATGAGGAGGAGGAAAAATAATGCTAAAATGCAGCTGGATATGCCTTGATGTATCCAAGAAACCTAAAGTTCTTCTGGGAGCTTTGAGAATTAGTAAAGAAGGATTTACAAGCTGTGGATATATAATAACTGGAGGCCTCATTTGCCCAAATGATATATCACCAACAAATTCCCCCCTCTTTCCATTGCCATTTTGTTTTTCCTGGGGTGCATTGCTGTCAGCTTTGCTCTTCTCCCCTTTAGGAACTTTGAGTTAGTTGATTTTGTGTGGTTTTTATTCATGGTACACTTGGCGTCGTGATGACAGAGAAAGAGAGAGAACAAGAGAGACAGGGAGGCTTCACTTTGTGCTTCATATTTCCTTGCCACAACTTTGTGCTTCTACCATTTTAAAGTTGATCTTTCTTTTTTATTATTCCATATGAATGTGCATTTACACATTATTTGTTATTCATAAAGTACATTTTCTTATTTTATTTATTTATTTATTTATTTATTTATTAGATTTGTATACTGCTACTCCCAATTTGGCTCAGAGCGGTTTACAGAAATAGATTAAAACAATACACTTAGCTTTAAAATAACAATAGAAACAATAAAAACAACAATAAAAACCACAATAAAAACAGACATAGCCCCTTGTTTTTCACCCATCGAAAGCTTGTTGGAAGAGCAAGGTTTTGCAGGCTTTCCGAAAGGCAAGTAGGTCTCAGATAGTTCGAGTTTCAACTGGCAAGGCATTCCATAAATAAGGGGCTACAATCGAGAAGGCTCTCTGCCTAGTTAGAAGACAAATGATAAGTCCGTATGTTAGGGACCTCAAGCAAATTTTGGTCTTCGGACCGAAGTAATTTCTGGGGTTGGTAGGGGGGATAAGCGGGCCCTCAGGTAAGCCAGCCCCAAACCATGTAAGGCCTTAAAGGTTAGAACCAGTATCTTAAAAGTAATCCAGTACTCAATAGGTAGCCAGTGCAGCTGTTGCGCATTTTGCACCAGCTTCAGTTTCCGGATCACTGACAGAGGAAGGCCAATGTAGAGGGCATTATAGTAGTCGAGCCTCGAGATAACCGTCGCCTGGATCACTGTAACCAGGCCGTTCCTAGATAGGTAGGGAGCCAGTCGCCTAGCCTGACGTAGATGGAAAAACGCAGATCTGCTCACAGCAGAGACCTGGGCCTCCATTGTGAGCAGAGGGTCCAATAAGACACCAAGACTTTTTACAGAAGATGACAGACGTAGTGTCTCACCATCCAGGGTAGGCAGCTGGATCTCCCTCCCACCCGGACGGCCCAGCCAAAGGATCTCCGTCTTTGCTGGATTCACCCTCAACCTGCTGGCACGCAACCATCCAGTAACGGCCTCAAGGCACTGATGGAAACTATCGGGTACGGAGTCCGGCCGGCCCTCCATCCTCAGAATGAGCTGAGTGTCATTAGCGTACTAGTGGCACTCAAGCCCAGTCGGGCAAGCGGTCGCATATAGATGTTAAATAATAGAGGAGAGAGAATAGCTCCCTGCGGGACCCCACAAGTTAGCGGAGACCACGCGGAAACCATCCCTCCCCTCACCACCCGCTGTCCCTGATTCTGGAGGAAGGAGGACACCCATTTAAGGGGAGCCCCCCTAAACCCCATCATGGCTAGGCGGTGAGTCAATAGATTGTGATCGACCGTATCAAATGCTGCTGTGAGATCCAATAACACGAGCAGCACTGATCCACCTTGATACCTTTGGCAGCGAAGCTGATCTGTGATGGCAACTAGCACAGTCTCTGTCCCGTTCCCCCTACGGAAGCCGGACTGGAAGGGATCAAGTCCGGCTGTGTCATTGAGGAACTGCTGCAACTGTTCCGCTGCTGCCCTCTCAACCACCTTGCCCAGAAACGGAAGGTTCGAGACTGGGCGGTAGCTAGCGGGAACCGAACGATCTAAATCTGGTTTCTTCAGCAGCGGAGATACCATCGCCTCTTTTAAGCCCTCTGGAAAAACTCCTTGCTCAAGGGAGCTATTTATTATATTCAACAGAGGTCCACGTAATCCCTCCAGGCAAGATTTTACTAGCCAGGAGGGACACGGATCGAGGGAGCAGGTGGTCGGCCTAGTTGCAGTCATGATCTTATCGACAGCCTCCGCATCCAGAGAGGTAAACCGGTCGAGGATGGGCCCCGCGAGTGCCCATGGGGTCCCAAGTTCAATTACTGTATTTAAAACATGTAACAAAAAATGACGGGATGGATTGGTTTTGGAGTCCCGGAATGAATTAAAAGCATTTCAATGCATTTCAGTGGCAGAATTCACTTTGAGATAAAAGCATTTTGAGTTGAGCTCGGTCACAGAACGAATTAAACTCTTAAGTCAAGGTGTCACTGTATAACACACACAAATGGAAAGAGAGAGAAAAGTCAAGAGGTGTCAAAATCCTGGGACAGGATAAGATGCAGTAGATCAATAGTATCTTTTCCATGCCTGGGATTACAACTGCATGCCAGTTCAAGAAGCCATAATTGGGCAAAAACTGTATCTGGTCGCCATCATTATAATGTGCTGCAAGAGAGTCAGGAAAAAGAAATAGAGCTCTACCTTCCCCATACAAAGGTCAGGTGCAAAGCAAGTGCAAATAATACTACAGGTGGGATCTTCAGGTCAGCGTGAGATCATGCAGAGCTGGTAGTAAGGTGGGATTCTGCCAAATCCAACCTCATGGGGAGTCAGGTCAATATCCTTGGGGGCCACGAGGGGCTTCAGCTCAAATTTCTGCAGGATGGTGGCCAAAAAGATGAAAAGCTCCATGCGGGCCAAGGTTTCGCCCAGACAAACCCGCTTCCCTAGAAGAACAATTGGAGAAATATCAGCAGGGAAGGATTTAGCTATATCTCAAGTCAGCTGTGCCATACTACACATTTATTCTGCTAGGATCACACTTTGGGCTCATCTAGGAGCTCCCACTTCAAGAGGGTTGTCCAGATGACGCCCCATAGAAAAGTGAGCACAGGAAAAGTCTCCTTTGTGCTGAGATTATTTGTTAGCAGTAAAGAAACTGGTCTTCTTGGAAAACCCGTGTCTTTCTAGCTGTGGGCACTGTGTAGATGGGACCAGGGATCACACTGTGCAACTTCCGGTTTCCCATCTATACATCTGTCTTGGCTTTCTTGGGCTCCCCCACCCCCTCCCTAAACCCCTTTAAGAAGCCTTAAAACCTGGAAAATAACTCACATGAAAGCCATTACCCCTTCTCCAGTCACGAGCCAGAAGTGCTCCAGGGAAAGTGAAATGGCTTTTGTGTTTTTATGGCTTTTTCATTTTAGCATGAAATTGCTTTCCTGATTTTAAGGCTTTTTAAAGGGGTTTTCTTTTGTGCACACACTTTCTGGGGGGTGGGAGTGCAGACTTCAATGCAAGTCCGATCGGGTTTTTAAAACCCAATTGCACTCGCATTAAAGTGCTGTCTGTAATCACCCTTTAACAACCATGGGAGCATTTAGCTGAAGTCCAAAACACCTGGAGGAGTAGAGTTTAGGAATCACCGCTTTAGGTTACCTGAAGAGAATGGCACAAAAGCATCGCTCTTCTTGAAGCGCCCGTTCTCATCCAGGAAATGCTCTGGGTTAAAGGCATAGGGGGTTTTAAACATTGTGGGATCAAACAGGACTGTGTTGAGGAGGGGGTAGACTTCTGTCCCCTGGGGGAAAAAAGAAAGGAAAGCAGGTTGATGTGAGAGCAGTAAAGTTTGCGGGGTGGCACTAATGAGCTCTCAAAATACAGCTTGCCAGTTCTAGGACTGGACCGTGAAGTTCTAGGTTGAAGCTATTTTGGCCATTAGGTGATGAATTTACAGAAGCATAGAATCATAGAGTTGGAAGATACCTTGTGGGCCATCCAGTCCAACCCCCTGCCACGAAGCAGGAAAACCATATTCAAAGCACAATCGGGGGCGATAGATGGCCATCCAGCCTCTGCTTAAAGCATTCTAAGAGGGAGCCTCCACAACAGTCTGGGACAGAGAGTTCCACTGCTGAACAGTTCTCACAATTAGGAAGTTCTTCCAAATGTTCAGGTGGAATTTCCTTTCCTGTAGTTTGAAGCCGTTGTTCCGCATCCTAGTTTCCAAGGCAGCAGTATAGGGCCAATTGCCATCTGAAGCCCCATCTATACTGCCATATAATTTTAAACTGCAATTTGAAACTGCATTATCTGGTCAGTGTAGACTCAATACATTCAATTTAATTCGTGTCAACATGAAGGTGCATTGAGCCAACCCTTGTCGGGGCCACTTTCCATCTGGAAACTGATGTCCTCACTGCAAAAGAACATGCAGAACAAGAATAGGTCTCTACAGTCACCTACGAACCCACCGCCAAGACCCTACAGTTGGAAGGTGATCATATTCAACCACAAATTGCAATGTATGGCAGCGCAGATGGGAACTAAGATGCAAGAACTATAGCCCATGGATTTGATAAAACAGCACATTTTTATTTAAAGTGAGGTGGCTATTATTTATTTATTTATTTATTTATTTATTTATTTATTTATTTATTTACAGTATTTATATTCCGCCCTACTCACCCCGAAGGGGACTCAGGGCGGATCACATTACACATATAAGGTAAACATTCAATGCCTTAACATAGAACAAAGACAGAGACAAACGCAGGCTCCGAGGTGGCCTCGAACTCATGACCTCCTGGGCAGAGTGATTTGTTGCAGCTGGTTGCAGCTGGCTGCTCACCAGCCTGCACCACAGCCCGGGCCTTTAGAATGTGACTTAGTTCTAGAATAAAGCATCATATCCTCACCACTTAACTGGAGCCTTGGAGGCCATTTTCACACCAATCATTTGCTACTAATGCATTTCAACTTGGCATCTACTCATTGGTGGGTGGGATGATGTACTTGCATCATGTAGGTTTGTACCTCATCACCTCAAGCTACAGCTGAGTTTTCTCTCTCTGTAAAATGCCAGTGGAGCACATTAGATGTCAGGACTCCCCATGTGTTCCATGGATGTCTAGAACAGAATCCAGGATGGCTATTTGGGCATAGGCTTTGCAGATTGGGCAATGAGGGGAAGCCTTGCTTATTCGTGTGTTCAAGTATAGAGGAATTGTGAACTGAAACAACAGTATCTTTAGTGACACAGTGATAGTTCAGATGTCAGCAATACACATGGGCAGCGTGAGACCAAAGCAAACATGCATCTCACTCTAGGCCACCCCCATTTATTCAATGGATTAGGGATCAGGGCACTGTCAAAAACAGAAAAAACACTTTGCTGGGTCTCCCCCATTTGACTTGGTACCCCAGTATTTGTACCTTGGGAATCATGTAGCCTCTGAATTCTGTGTCACGCATAACCATGTGGGGCAGATCCAGGGGGATGAGGTCACTGAACCTCTGTACTTCATGGACAACGGCGTCCACATACGGCAACAGGGTCCGGTCTCCAATGTTTGGGGGGCGGTCCTGGCCAATCACTCGGTCAATTTCCTCGTGCATTTTTGCTGTCAAAATTATGGAGATGTATTTATTTAGTTCATGTTTTTCCTCCACCTTTCTCCTGTTTATAAGACTCCAAAAAAAAATATTTATTTATTTATTTATTACAGCATTTGTATCCCGCCCTTCTCACCCAAAAGGTGACTAAGGGCGGCTTACAATAAAACACATATATAAAAAATATACAATACAATACAAATCAATTAATATAGTTAACTAATTATTTACAAAAACATTCACAAAATACAATACTAAAAAGCAGATAGGCGCAATCAGATCTAAAAATACGAGTTCCAGCACACATTATAATACTTAATGCTGCTAGTGTTGCTCAAAGGCCTGGTCCCACAACCAAGTCTTAACTTTCCTATGAAAAGATAAGAGGGAGGGAGCCTGCCTGACTTCGCTTGGGAGGGCGTTCCATAGGTAGGGAGCCACCACTGAAAAGGCCCTGTCTCTCGTCCCCGCCAGTCATACCTTATTATAAAATAAATATAAAAGCTAAAATATAGGATTTTAACACAAACACTTTAGAAGTGAGAGCATTTCATGCATTTAAAAGACTGCAGTCAATCCATTTAAAAAAACTTACAAACCCCAATCCTAACAAGCCTGATGGAATATAAAGATTTTGATCTGCCAACAGAAATCTGCTAGAAGCTAGTAAGCTACTCATAGTCATGCAAGATGACTTAAGAGATTCCTAGAGAAAATGCTTTTTTAGTCATTAGCAGGTCATCCCATGCAATTCTATGATCATTTTATAATACATGTTCTGTCAGGTTAAAAAAATAACATTATTTATTGCACCGTTTTTCCACTTTCATGAAGATCCTGCACCTCTAAGCTGTGAAAGTGGGGAGGGCCTTCTGTAAATTTAATTTTTTGTTTGTTTGTTTGTTTGTTTTCATGGAGCACTGTCCCTCAAAATATAATTCAAGGAAGGAAGGAAGGAAGAAGGAAGGAAGGAAGGAAGGAAGGAAGGAAGGAAGGGAGGGAGGGAGAGAAGGAAGGAAGGAAGGAAGTGATGAAGAAAGGAAGAAAGGAAGGAAGGAAGGAAGGAAGGAGAGATTCAGAACTACCAAAGAAACTTAAACTGCCCAACATACAAAGATATCTTAATAAGAAATGACAACGAATACATCCTAAAACTACAAGAAGAGATACTCAAACAATTCAAGCAATTAACATGGATCAACTTTGGACAACTAAAGGCACAATACAACAGAGATAAAAAAGAAGGCTTTATGGCGAAAAACTCAGGATGGGAAAAAATATTAGAATCAGAAAATAAGTTAATTACAAATATATATAAAAAATTGCTGGAATGGAGCACTGAGACAGAACAGGTCAAAAACTTTCTACTTTTTCATTAACTTTTTTTTAAAAATTATGTATTAAAAAAAAGCTTTCAATAAAAATGATTAAAAAAAAAGGAAGGAAGGAGAGAAGGAAAGAAGGATGGAAGGAGAGAAAGAAAGAAGGGAGGGAGGGAGAGAAGGAAGGGATGAAGGAAGGAAGGAGGGAGGGAAGTGAAGGGAAGGAATGAAGGAAGGAGAGAAGGGAAGGAGCTCCAGCTGTGAAGATACGGGATTAGTTTCTTCAGCCTAGTAATCTCTTCATACCTTGAACTTCAGGATATTTCATCAGAAACAGAAACCCATATCTTAAGGTGCTGCTGACTGTCTCTGTCCCAGCAAAGAGAAGAATAAGGACACTGAGCTCCAAGTTTCTGATGGTAAATTCACTGTCTGGGTTGTCTTTTTCCTGAAAGCAGAAATAAACAGAACATCATGCGAACATTGCAGGAAAGACCTCAAAGCTTCAGACATGTTATTTAGGGGCAGTATGGGATTCAGAGATGCTTCCACATTGCTCCAAAATTGCACTCATTTTTAAACGTGGCTTAGTGCTGCATTTTGCCTACCCCTGGTTTAGTCCAAATCAGGACTACTAATATTCTCCATGTTTTTATGACCACAACTCTCCTAAGCCTGAGACCTCATGGTCAACATTTAAGAGGAGACTGAAAGACTTTGTCTTAAACATCTGGAGGACTCCATGTTTTCTGTCCCTCAACTTGTAAACCTCCCATTCCAATATCTGCCAAGGTACCTTTTCCATCTGGATGAGAAAACAATCAATATAGTTCCGTGGGTTGTTGAGATCAAGCGTCTCCTGGTTCAGCTTTACTAGATCTGCAATGACATCTTTAACCTGTTTTAGAAGTTCATTGATCTTGGTCTGGGTTCCTCGAAAATACTTCAGGAAGCTGTAATAGACATCATACCTCTGTGGAAAGAGAGACACCAGTAGTTGTAGTAAACTGTAGGAAGACTTGGGATTATATGTCCTTCCTAGTCAAAGTTTTTACAGTAGATGGGAGAACAAATGATACTGGTTAAGGAGGAGCAAAAGAGAAAGGGTGCATCTACACTGTAGATCACTTGAATGGACCAATGGAACTGTTTTAGCACAACACAATGGAATCATGGTAGTTGTAGCTTTCTCAGCCCAAGAGGGTTGATGCGACACCAAACTATACATCCCAGGATTCCAGAGCATCAAGACATGGCAATTAAAATAATATTGAATTGCATTAATTCTACAGTATAGGCAGCCAAAGAACCAGAGAAAGGTATGGAATAGGGAAGGGGAAGGAGAAAGTTGAGAGGGAAAGAGACACTTGACACTGGGATCAGGAAAGGAGAAGGGAGGGAAAAGATAAAGAGCAAAGATTGGGAAACGGAGAAAAAGGAAAGATGTTGGGAAAGAATGAACATTTAGCCTCACAGGACACAAAAAACAGGGTACACCAATCAGTTTGTAGAGAAGATCTGCTGAACATAAGGGAAAGGTCAGGAATCAGACCACAGATGGAAATTAGGAGCCTTCTAAAAACTTCCAAGTTGCATACTTCTATGTTGTAAACATGTTCCTCCATATATATGGGTGTGGAAAAACATTTCTCAAGCAGTAAGATCCTTCTTTCAGGTGTCAGCAGGACCCTTCATTCTCTTTCTTTCTCCTTTCTTTTTCCATGAGCAGGGTACCTGGCCAGAGGGTGTGCTCATCAAGCGGAAGATGTCGTTCGATGACTGCATGAGGTTCTGAAAAAGTTTATCTTCATAGTCAAAGCGGCTACCAAAGAGGATGGAGCTGACGACGTTGGAGACAGCACGGCTGAGGAAGAAGGTGGGGTTGAAGGGCTTCTCTAAAAGACAGAGAGAAAGAGTGAGGTGTCACTTCACCGAAGACACCCCTAATGCTTTTGAGAGTCTCCATTATGGGCAGAATCATTAAGCTAACAAACCCAAGATAATGGCATATATCCTTTATCATCAGCCACATACTAAGATACACATTTCCATAACTGAAATGTGAACAGATCATATTGGGAAGTCTATGAACAGATCATATTAAAAAGCTAGGAAATGATTACTACTTGTAGGATGCATTGACAGGAAACAAAATCCTAAGTTTGGCTTAAAAGATGTCATATTCAATCATCTCTGCTCAACCTAAAAAGCTGAATCTCCATTCAATTCTTTCTTGTATGCAGGAATGTTTTATTCCCAGTGGTTGAGATTACAAGATATTCTGCACATTTCCTATCATTATTCACATTACATATGGTAACTTTTTGGCTAATGTTTAGGTTAGGTAAAGGTTTTCCCCTGACGTTAAGTCCAATCGTGCCCAACTCTGGGGGTTGGTGCTCATCTCCATTTCTAAGCCGAAGAGCCAGCGTTGTCCATAGACACCTCCAAGGTCATGTGGCCGGCATGACTACGTGGAGCGTCGTTACCTTCCAGCCAGAGCGGTATCTATTGATCTAGACACATTTGCATGTTTTCGAACTGCTAGGTTAGCAGGAGCTGAGGCTAACAGCAGGCGCTCATTCCGCTCCCAGCGCTTTAACACATTGTACCACCAGGGCCCCCCGAGTTTGCATTTAAAAAACCATCTAAGAGAAACTATGAACACATTGTGTTTTCTCCAAATATGGATCTATATAGGCCCTATATACATTAGCAGTTATGCTAGCTTCTTGTATTCCGAACAATAATAATGTATGGTAACTTTAGCTTCTGTGTATTCTTTCCAGTGAAGATGAAACCCATAGCAAAACAGTTGGAGCAAAGACCCCCTACAATTTGCCATTCAGAATGAGGAAATTTGGAGCACTCGACAACATATTACTCACTCACCATTTGTCTTTCTAAATTCTTGCAGCAGAAACTGGGATTCCTCTTTAATCCGTTCTTCAATGGTTTTTTTCCCCATGCCAAAATTCCTCATGATAGTAAGAGAAAACCGGCGCAATTGTTTCCAGCGTTCCCCATTGGAAAAGATTACCCCTGGAGAAAGTTAGAAATGAATAAATAAATAAATAAATAATAGTAATAACTTTATTTATACCCCGCTACCACCTCCCACAAGGGACTGGGGCAGCTTACAGCAGCACATAATAGCGCCATAAAACACATAAAATACAGTTGCAAAATAAAAGATACACATCTTTTACAAAATAAAAGGAAGGACGAACAAAAAGGAGGTGAAAAGCTGGGAGTTGCTATTGCAAAACCAATTGGGTTATCTCACCATATCCTTGGAAGGTGTCATCCACAGTAGCATTGGTAACCCTTCCGCTGAATTCTTCTGCTTTGTCAACCAGGGCCTCCTTCACGGCTTTGTGTCCACATAAGACCACAACAGGACGAGGTCCAAAATGAACAGTGAACACGGGGCCATATTTTTCATGCAGCTTTGCAAGAAATAAAATAATAATTATCATCTTGGGGGCCGGGCTGTGGTGCAGGCTGGTAAACAGCTGCTGCAATAAATCACTCTGACCATGAGGTCATGAGTTTGAGGCCAGCCCGTGGCAGGGTGAGCACCCGTCAATTAAAAATAAAATGTAGCCCCTGCTCGTTGCTGACCTAGCAACCCGAAAGATAGTTGCATCTATGAAGTAGGAAATAAGGTACCACTTATAAAAAGTGGGGAGGCAAGTTTAACTAATTTACAACGTTGGAATGAGGAAGTGAGGAAGTGCCATCAGAGTGGATGATGAAGCAGCTGCTCCCCCCTGTGGCCAGAATCGAACATCCCCTCAGGAGAAGGTTAAATTGCCTCTGCGTCTGTCTGTCTGTTGTCTCTGTCTCGGTTCGATGTGTTTATGGGCATTGAATGTTTGCCCTATATGTACATAATGTTATCCGCCCTGAGTCCCCTTTGGGGTGAGAAGAGCGGAATATAAATACTGTAAATAAATAAATAAATCTTTTAGTTAAACACAGGCGCTTTTGATTTGTTTACTGCAGCTTTTACATAATATGGTGCTGCTTAGTTGTTGTTTTTTTAAGAAGCCAGTGTGATGTACACTGTGCTAGGACTCTAGAGACAAGGGTCTGAATTTCTATGATTCTATGAATACCTGGTGGTGGTGCAGTGTGTTAAAGCGCTGAGCTGCTGAACTTGCAGACCGAAAGGTCCCAGGTTCAAATCCCAGGAGTGGAGTGAACGCCCACTGTTAGCCCCAGTTCCTGCCAACCTAGCAGTTCGAAAACATGCCAATGTGAGTAGATCAATAGGTACCGTTCCGGCGGGAACTTAACGGTGCTCCATGCAGTCATGCCGGCCACATGACCTTGGAGGTGTCTATGGACAATGCTGGCTCTTTGGCTTAGAAATGGAGATGAGCACCAACCCCCACAGTCAGTCATGACTGGACTTAACGTCAGGGGAAAACCTTTATCTTACCTATGAATACAAATTGTCTATGGCTCACTCTGCTAGCGGATTTAATGACAACCACAATTTAGAGGTCGTTTGTTATTACCTTCCTCTAAAATAGAACCTGACATTTCTTGACAATCTCCCTTCCAAGTGCTAACCAGGTTGGGCTATACTTAAATTCTGAGACCTGGAGCTTCAGGGTATTTTCAAAGAATTTACAGGATGCTTCCAGATGGAAAGCTCTTGGTGCCAATACTCAAAAGAAAGTATTTTGGTAAAAATATATTTCCCTTTTTAATGGGACCACAATAGTAAGAAAGAAGAGCATAGGAACAAGAAACACATAAGAGTTATAAGTAGAAGACTACCATATTTCATCGCATAATAGTTGCCATCACATAAGAGTTGCACCTCCCTTTTTGGGGTCCCAGTTTAAAATGGATTTATTTATGTATTGCCTCCATAGCTCTGAGAGGCAGGCATTCTGAAGGCACAGGAGCTGGGAGGCTTCCCTCAGCCGCTTCCAACTGAGAGAGGCCTCCTAGCTCTCATCGGCAGGCATGTGAGCGAGTCAAGGCTCACCTGTTCATGTGCCTTCCAGTGCAAGCTGTTAGGTCTCCCTCACCTGCCAGCAGCTGAAGAATGGCCCTTAAGCATTGCTTGCCCACGCACGCCAATGGGCGAGACCTTTGTAGTCTCCTTGGACTACCTGTGCATGCCCATATTTCACTGTCATACCCCCTTTTTCTAAAACAAAGGGGGGGGGGGATAAAATGTTAACATTAGGGGTGTGCAATTTTTTGTTAGTCATCGTAAGTCAGATCAAATTCTTTAAATTCATATTTACGACATGGTATCTGAAACTTACCCAATAATTTTTGCCTTTTGTAATTTTCAGAAGTCTCACAAACTTGGTTTTATTTTCAGTGCAAGGAGGCAAAGCAAAGCCAAAAGGGCTGCCTTTACTCTTTAAATTAATGGCCTTTCACCATTAGGAGAGGACCCCTTCACAGAATATCAAGGCAGAAAACTCTACAATATCTGCTTTGAACTGGGTTATCTGAAGGAATCTTATGGGGTCAGATTCAGTGGGGAAAGAGGAAATTCCTAATGGAGCAATTTTAAAAATAAAGCAAATCCAGCACTTTCTACCTGAGGTGGGCGGGCTGAAGTGTGAGAGATTATGGAAAATCTGATTGAATCTGATTCTCTTGAGTAGTTTTGGTGTAAAAAAGCAATTTTTATTCTAAAATTCAAGGAATCGCCTTGCACTATCTTACGCTCTTTTCCACAACTTGTTTATGTGAACAAGCGTTTTCTTCTTTGCTGGTAATTAAAAACAAGTCCAAGAATAGATTGAAAGTAAGTGATGATACGTGTGTAGCTTTGAGAAATAACATCAGCACCAGTATTACCTAACTTGTAAAGAAGATGCAAGCTCAAAAATCACATTGATGCAAACTGAAAGTAATTTTCTATTTAAAATGTTATTTTTTATATTATAAGAGTACTCTTAATTCATGTTACTATTAAGTTCAGCTAAAATTGTTGATTAAAGTTTATTTTTAGATTAACACAGTTTATTATTTTTGAACCTTGTGGTCCCTTCTAAAAACAAAAAAACTAAGTGGCCCCTGGTAAAAAAAAAAAAAGGTTGGGAACCACTGATCTAGTAGCACCTCTTCACTTCTCTTCCTCTTGCAGCCAAGATTGGCTGCTACTTCATTTCCTGAAATGACCCCCCTCTCAATCTCATTTTGTAAGTGACAAGACATTCGTCCTTTAGGGTTGGGATGGAAAGGTTTGGATTGTGCTCATGGGAATATTGAATAGCTCTTTCCATCCCATCCAAAAGAAAGCAAATGCCTACATGATTCAGTTATGTGCACACATGTTACCTAAAGGCTTCTTATTCATCTTACCTGGTGAGAACTGGGAAGGAAAAATATGAGTCTATCAAGGCACATAGAGGTAGAATACAGAGAAACCCTAATGTCTCCATAAATCTTAGCCATTCTGTGAGGCTTTCATTACACTCTTTGGACAATTACTCACCTTGAGAAGGGATTTTAAAAGTTCTGTTGACTTGATCTGCATGATATTCCCAAGGAAAGGCAAAGGAGTTGGGCCAGGGGGGAGCGTCTTCCTCCGTGAGAGGTCCCGCATAACTGTCAAGATAACAAGAACAAAGGTATAGATGACAAGGAAGAGGCTTACGGCACCAGGCAGCTCCATAATTTGGGTTGAATTCTTTTTTCTCCCTGCTTTGCAGAGTGTGGTTATGTGTCCCACTTTGCTATGGCTCTATTTATCTGATTGGGTATCAGATTGATACCAGATTCTGAGTTACACAACTCCATAGATCAAACAACCATCTCATTACTGGTTAATCAGTGTTCTGAAACATTTCTAATGGAGGACAGATGAACTTGCATGGCTTCGTTTCTGCAGATTAATAGGTAGTTACCTATTACTAACTTTTGGAATTAGGCCATGTCTTCAAACTAGGTCAACAAGAAAGAATACCTAAGAAGTGAAAATTGCACCAAATGCTTTATAAAGAGTTGTGAAATGCAATATGTTTAAATAAAGTTCTTCTAAATAAAAGAAGGACCAGACTTTTAGCTGTACTGACAAGTAGGAAGGAGACAAACTAGAACAGCTTCATAGAAGGACAATGAGGATGACAAGTGATATGGAGAACAAAACAGAGAAAAAAAGGAAGAAGCTGGACATGTTCAGCCTGATGAAGAGGAGACTGATATGTTAGTAGTCTTTAAATACTTCAAGGGCTGCCACAGAGAGGAGGGTGCA
Organism: Anolis carolinensis; assembly: GCF_035594765.1. Taxonomy (NCBI): domain Eukaryota; kingdom Metazoa; phylum Chordata; class Lepidosauria; order Squamata; family Anolidae; genus Anolis; species Anolis carolinensis. Next base: position 10,036,001 of record NW_026943821.1, on the reverse strand, counting down.
GATTTGTTCTCTGCTGCTACAGACAGACAGACAAGTTATAAAGCCCTAAAGTTACAAGAAGATAACTTTTGACTGAACCTTGGAAGAAACTTCTTGGCAGCAGGAATGGTTTGGCAATGGAACCAAATGCTTGGAGAGATGGTGAGGTCTCCATCTGGGGATGTCTTCAAAAAGAGGTTGGGCACCTCTCTCCTGGGGACACTAGCTGAAGATCCTGCATTGAGAAAGGAGACTCAATGGTCCATAAGGCCCCTTCCAAATCTACATATGATTTCATAGCTGAAATAATATACAAGGGAAATGAAAAGATTGGGAGAAAGCATCAGCCACTTCAGGAGTGAAGGGGCTCACCCTTGGCTCTTCCATTCCTTGGTGCTCCATGGGCTGCATAGAGGTGTTCCATGTAAAGGTAATAGAAGAGTTGGGTTCTCTGTACTTTGCACTTCATTGACTGATATTCAAGGATGAGGCAATTTTATTAGAAAAACAGACTACTGTCCTACTGCCCTTGATTTTGTCATATGGGCCTCTTGCAATCTATTTATTTGTACCTAAATACTTGCCAGTACTTCTTAGCCATCTGGCCCATAGCCTGTAGATTTGATAAAATAAACTCTGGTTTTGATGAGGAGGAGGAAAAATAATGCTAATGCTTTGATGTGTCCAAGGAACCCAAAGGTCTGCGAGGAGCTTAAGGAATTAGTAAAGATGGAATTAGAAGCTACAGATATAGAATAACGCAGCTAGAGGCCTCATTTGCCGAAATGATATATCACCAACTTCACTCAGGCCTTTGGATAAAGATTGCTCATCCCCATAACAATCCTGTATCTGTGACCATTTGTACCGGTTTGCACTTTTTACCTTTGCCAACTTGATATAGACACAGGGTCTACTCCCATCCCAATTTGCACTTCCAAGAATTTGCAGCACTTTACCAGTCAACTCATGTTTACAATATTTATATGGTGCACCTTTTACCCAGTACTTTTACAACCTCTCCATTTTAATCCATGTTTTTATTAGTTTTTGTCATTTGTCTTTATTGAGTAATGTTTAATTTTTTATAATTGTGCATGTCTCTTGTCTATTGTTGTGTTTTATATTGCTATTTGTAAAGAACTCAGGCAGGGGGGAATCTTCTGAAATCCCATCGCTGCCACCAATTTGTGGTGATGTCAGAAAGGGGAAGAAATCTTGTTTTTTTTAAAAAAAATCCCACCTCTGACACCGATTGCGGAGAGGTGGAGATGGACGTTGTTTTTAATTAATTATTATAAATTTAACTATATCCGCTGCCACCCGTTATTAAAGATGTTTTTATTTAAAAGCTGCCACCAAATTATAGAGGTTTTATAATGCTGCCACCAAATTACAAAGGGGATCATCAATTCTTGCCACCACTATAGGAATACGTAGCCACTAGCTACTTAGAGAGGAGACTTTTATTTTTCTTCTTTCTTCTTGTTTATTCTTGATGTGTGTATGTATGACAGAGATTGAGATGTTTGAAGGAATAATAACACATTTATTTAGGCACAAGCTTGATGGTTACAATAACTTTTCTTCTTGTTTGAGGCACGTTATTGAACAGTTGCAAAGTTATATTGAGGTGTTTCAAACTTTAAAATTCCACTTCAATCACAGAATATCTGTTCCTAGTCAGGAGACAGACTACCTTAAAATAAGTCACCAAATTTATTTTAGACTTGACTCAAAATCCAACCTTTGAGCCACCCTGATTCTCCAACTGAGAATCAGTCTTAACTGCAATTCCTCCAATTACAGACTACCTTAAAATAAGTCACCAAACTTATTTTATCCCTGATCCCCTAACTTAGGATCAGCCTTCCCTGAGCTTCAACAGAGCCCACACTGAGTTTCCCTCCAAATTCTGCTCTCTCTTCAGCTAACCCAGTTGGCTCCGCCCCCTTCTCCATGGCAACCAACTCATGGTGCAGAGTAACTGAAATATTAACCCTTTTTAAAACACAGTTAAACATGGCATCTGTAAATAAAAAATCACACTTCGTTACACTATTGTTTTTATTCGGGCTTGGCCCCATGTAAGCCGCCCTGAGTCCCCTTTGGAGAGATAGAGGCGGGGTATAAAAATAAAGTTGCTATTATTATTATTATTATTATTATTATTCCCCCGTCATTCTGTTGCCATTTTGTCCTTCCTGGAGGCCTTCAATTCTTTGCATAACTGACTCATGGATGTGTCATATGATTCAGAAAGCCTTGGCAGTTTTAAACAAGAGGGCTATGCTAATAGTGCAAATGGACTGCCATTCAAGAGTCTCCATTTGTTCATATTTTTGTAGAGAGGTTTTCAAGGCAAACTATGATTGTATTACATTATGTTCATTTTTATTTATATGTAGCTTTTTTCTCTGGAAAAAATCTCAAAGCAGTAAGCAATGCTAAACAGTAAACACAATATAAGGTACAATGTAAAATCTAAAGCATGAGGTCTTCCAGATCAATTTGCCAGCCTCCATGATAAATTGGCGGAGTGGCGGGGCAATCCTGGGACCCTGCGTCCCACCTCACTGGCAGCTATGCTTCCTCCTCACATGTGGAGAAGTGTTGCCACATGGCTTCTCTTCACGCTAGCCCCATGGTTCTTAATGGAAAATGGGAATCCTCCTATGTTCTCAGCCAAGCATTGTAGGTTTCCTAGACCCCAGTTAAACCATGGAGGCCCACTGGAAGTGAGCCTGCATAGTCTGATGGGCAGCATGGGTCCCCAAGTCTTAACTGGGCAGAAAGTGTTCTACAGTGCTGAAAATTCCTAGTATGATGAGATTGTAAAACAAAATTAACCATAGGCCTATTAAAATTAAATAGTTAAAACATTTTTAAAACTGGGTTGTTGTATGTCTTTCTGTTGTATGTCTGTTGTATGGCTGTGTGGCCATGTTCCAGAAGTATTCTCTCCTGACGTTTCGCCCACATCTATGGCAGGCATCCTCAGAGGTTGTGAGGTATGGATAAATTAAGTAAGGAAAGGAAGGAATATATATCTGTGTATAGTCCAAGGTGTGGCAAGAGTTCTTTGTCACTGGGAGTCAGCATTAATGTTTCAGTTAATCACCCTAATTGGCATTGGAAATGTTTTGTCCCTTGCCTGGGGGCATCCTTTGTTCAGTCAAGTCCTTGAACAGGGGCGTAGACCGCTCCCTGTAATTCGCTCCTGTCAGGAACCTGGCTGCCGCCCGCTGAACTAGTTGGAGTTTCCGGGCCGTCTTCAAAGGCAACCCCACGTAGAGTGCGTTTCAATAATCCAGTCTAGAGGTAACTAAGGCATGGACCACCGTAGCCAGATCAGACTTCACGAGGTATGGTCGCAGCTGGCGCACAAGTTTTAGTTGTGCAAAGGCCCTCCCAGCCACCGCCGACACCTGAGCCTCAAGTGTCAGTGATGAGTCCAGGAGGACCCCCAAGCTGCGGACCTGTGCCTTCAGGGGGGGGTGCAACCCCATCAAGCACAGGTTGCCACCCAATACCCCGATCAGATGTACGATTGACCTGGAGGACCTCTGTCTTGTCAGGATTAAGTTTCAGCTTGTTTGCCCTCATCCAGCCCATCACAGCCGCCAAGCACTGGTCCAGTATCTGAGGGGCTTCCTTGGAGTTTGGTGGAAAAGAGTAGTAGAGTTGGGTGTCATCTGCGTAGAGATGGCACCGCACTCCAAAGCTCCGGATGACCTCTCCCAGCGGTTTCATGTAGATGTTAAAAAGCATTTATTATTATTATTAAATGCCTGGCTCCCAAAATTGTGTCTGTGATATCAGAATGAGGTGCCTTAGTGACCAGCAAGAAGGGTCTGGTTCATAGTCAGCTTGGCAATCCAGTACTGTTCTCAATTTTTTGGCTAAAGCAATTTAGTTTTCTACTCAACAAAATATTTAAAATGACATCTCTATTGCAGATGGACAAGCAGCTACTGAGGAGATACAGGATGAGGTTTCCCAGCTCTGCCTCCAAAACCAATACCTTGGACATCTGGATATTTGGTTAGAAGCAGAAATCCATATCTCAAGGTGATGCTGGCTGTCTCTGTTCAAGCAAAGAAAAGAGCAAGAGTGGTGCTCTCTAGATTTTTGATGTTAAATTCACTGTTGGGGTCATTTTTTTCCTGGAAGCAGAAAAGAAGAGAACTTCATGCAAAGGTTCTGGGAAGGACAATTGATTTTTAAATGGTAAAGACCATGTTCACTGCCTTCCGTTTGCTTTGAGATATGAAGTAGGTGAAACAGCGGCATTATCTGGGTCCACGTCAGCTGGTCAGGAGCTGAACAAACAACTGAGTCCCACCAAACATTAACAAAATGCAGGATGGCTGTGTAGCCAATGTTACCTGAGACTCTGATCAATTGGTATTTGCCAAAGGGTGTTTACTATATTTTTCATACTTTTTCCAATTGGGCATCTTTATTGGTTTGCCTCTGCTCTCTTTCATTAAATATGTAAGTCTGTCCATGTCATAGATTTAATCTAGCTTTTCTAGCCAGAGGCCTTTTGTTGGTATTTTATCCAATTTCCAATGTCGAGCAAAGGTTATCCTTGCGGCTGTTGATATAAAGGTAAAAATAATATCATCGTTCTCAGTAAAGGTTGTTATGCTTTCTGTTAGGCCTAGAAGATAAAATTCTGGCTTCATCGGAAAAAAAATTTCCACGATTTTTTGTGATTCTTCATGGACTTTTTTCCACAATTTAGTTGTTTCTGAGGATGTCCACCAGGAATTGAAGTATGTTCTCTCTTGTAAGTTACATTTCCAACATTTGTTTTTAACATTTTTGTACATAATTCCTAATTTTTTTGGTGTGATGTACCACCGGTGGAACATCTTGATCCAATTTTCCTGATGATCTAGGGCGTATATTTTCTTTTCCAAATCTTTTCCCATTCTTCAAATTTGATTGGGCGTCCAATATTCTTGGCCCATTTTATCGCACAATTCTTAACGGTTTCCAGCTCTGTGGACCACTAGCAGTATTTTGTAGATCTCAGTAATTTCTTTTCTATCGTTTTGCATTAACTTATCCCAAAAGTTTTCATTATCATTAAAACCCATATTTTATCTTTAACAAGTTGTTCTTTTATTTGGGCATACTGGAACCATGATATTTTATCATACTTTTGTTTTATCTCTTCTTGGGATTTGAGTTGGTATTCTCCATTCTTTTTTTAGCAAAATTTCTCTCTATATAGGCCACTTAGTCCATCCTAAATGTTTTTTCTGATTGGTCTCTAATGGTGATACCCATAACAGTGTTTTTGTATATATCATTTCTTTATATGTTTCCCAAGTCCTGATTAGTGATGATCTTATAAAATTGTTTCCGATTTTTTTTCGATCTTTCTTTTCCCATGCCAGAGGTATCCATGCCAGCCACGTCTTGTCAAAACTTTCAAATGCCAAAATATTATCTTTCTTTAGTGTTGCCCAATCTTTGATCCATGTTAAAACACATGCCTCATAATATAATTTTAAATTTGGGAGGCCAAGGCCCCCTCTATTTTTTTCATCCGTCATGATTGGATAGTTAATTCTTGCTCTTCTCTTTCCAAATGAACTGAGTTATTTCTTTATTCCATGCCATAAAAGTTTTTTTATTCCGAATAATTGGCAAGCTTTGGAATAAATGCAACAGTTTGGGCAGTATGTTCATCTTGATTAGTGATATGCAACTGAATAAGGATATTTTCAAATTTTTCCATTTTTGGAGGTCTTTGCAAATTTCTTTCCATTTCAAGTGGTAGTTATTTTTTAACAAGTGAGCATTTTTTGCCGAAATCTATATCCCTAAGTATTTAATTTTCTTTACTACTTGAATACCTGTCATCTTCTCTATTTCTTCTTGTGTTTTCCTAGGGATATTTTTTGTTAAAATCTTTGTTTTATTTTTGTTTAGATAAAATACCGCTACCGAGCCAAATTCTTCAAATTTATGTATCCATTGTTGTATTTGATTTCTTGGTTCGTCAACTATACAAATAATATCATTGGCAAATGCTCTAGTCTCATTTTTTCTTTATACTACAAAGGCTTTCCCCCCCGGCAGGCCTCTTACTCTTAATTTACTATGGTGGAGGAAACATTTAATGTAGCTTATGATTGTGTTTTAAATCTGCTTCAACTTTGGGTTTTTAGTAGAACTGTGGTTTTTAAAAAACTTTTGTACAAATTAACTGTACTGTATTTCCATTAATAGCTTTGGACCCCAAGCAGAGGGAATGATGAGATGATTTTTTTAAAAATGCTCCTGCTCTTTCCAGACCATTTGCAGTGCTCACAAAGTTGAGATACAATGCAATCCCCGCATTCCTGGAGTTTTCATGGATATGCAAAACCACAGAAAATCGTGAGCCCTATTGAAATGGATTTCTGGCTGAGGAATACCATAGAATAACTCTAGAGTTCTTAGAAAATGCCTTGAAAAGAATAGTTTGTCAACTGTACTGGTCTCACAACTATAGGAACTGTACTGCATTTCCATACATCATTGACAATATTTATGGTAAACAGAAGGTTGCAGGAAGTGCCAGATACTAACATTACCAATTTTGATTTGAGCCATATCTGTTGTTCTCAATCTATTGAGGGAATAATGGTAAATTTTTATTCCTCTCATAGACCTTTTGAAGCTATCAAAATCACCCCATCCTATACCATGCAAAGTAGCTCCAAATACTGACACTGTACCTTTTCCATCTGGATGAGAAAGCAATCAATATAGTCGCGTGAGAAGTTGGGGTCATGGGGGCTTTTTTGGTTCTGTGTCACTCTTTTCACAACGAAGACCGTAATCCTTTCAATGAGGTCATATACATTGTTCCGGTCCTTTGGGATGTATTTGAGAAATTCAACATAGATATCGTAGAACTGTATGAGAAAAGGAAATACATTTATTTCTTTATAGCATTTCTATAAATAAATGAGGAGTTCTCAAGGCAATGAGAAGACTTCCTTCTGTGCACACCAAAGACTGCGCAACTTGGAAGGCGTTGAACAGACTGCGCTCTGGCACCATAAGATACAGAGCCAATCTTAAGAAATGTAGGCTACAAAGTGGAGTCCACGACATGCAAGTGTTGAGAAGAGCAAACCACAGACTACTTACTACAATGCAGCCTGAGCCCTGCCACATGCACTATGGAGGACTTCTTAAAGCGACACCAGAGGCACTCCAAGTGGCCAGCTTCTGGTCAAAGGAAATCTAGTATAATGTCAAGTTTTTAACTTTGTGTTTTTTAAAAAAATACATTATGTTACCTCAATTCACTTCTGATAAAAATATATAAAAATAAATAAATAAGACAACACAAAATATAGCACTTTAAAAACATGTCTGGATTTTCTGTAAACAGACTGTTATAATATGTTTAAAGGGTTATAATATATTTAAAAAACACAAACAAAGTTAGAAACTTGGCATGATACTAAATTTCCTTTGACCAGAAGCTGGCCACTTGGAGTGCCTCTGGTGTCGCTGTGAGAAGGTCCTCCATTGTGCATGTGGCAGAGCTCAGGTTGCATTGTAGTAAGTGGTCTAGTGTTACAGGTTAAGACAGAACATAAAACAAACTGGATTTTGCTTAGCCACTCTGATATGCAGGAGTGGCTTGTTGCAAGTTATCTGTGCTACTGTGGTCAGTTATAAACAAAATACAAAATACTGTACTGATTAAAATAGAAAACAATAAATCTACATAGAGCAGCAGAACTACATGATGCAAAAAAAGACTTCCAGTTAGGTCCCATGAACCTCTGCAACCTTTTCACTTTTAAATGATCTTGAATATGTAGGTAAATAAAAAGGTATGTCATAAATACTTTTTAAACTTTAAAAAAGCATTAAAAAGATTCTTTTATTTCATTCACAATGAGACAAGAGTATACCACAGAGCAATACAGAGGAAAAAAAGGTAGACACACAGACTCTATAGATAGCTTCGTGGGTACACAAAAAGGGAAACTACATTTCATCCAGCATTTACACACACACAAACATTCATTCATCATCATGCATAATTTACCATCTCCTCTTCCTTCTTCTGGAAAAGAGACCCAAAGCAGGGCAGATTGTGTTACCAGCAAATCTGCCATTCTGCAAATACACCACCTTCCTCCGTCCCTTAGAGAAAATGGCAGGTGGACCAGATTCCTCTGACCTGCTACAATTTTTGGATTGTAAAGTGTCTCTTATATAGCAATATTTCTGCTAATGTTGTTCCAAAAAGTTGTATATGAATGACAGATGTTTTCCAGCATAAACTTTCAGATTTCCATCAGTCCCAGACAGGCATTGGCTCTTCTTGTTTACTGATGTTGGGTTTCCTTCTTAATGTAAGGAACCTCTGTGTTGACAACTTAAAAGAATCATTGTCCCTGACAATGTAAACATGTTGTCTGCCACCAAGAGTTAATCATTTGTCTCTGGTGATCCATGTCAGCAGTTCAGCAACTCTTAATTATAGTTCATGACTTTTTGTTTTGTAGTTTTCCAGGCTTCATTCTTAGGATGGCATCTTTAGATTATATATAAGCCCAACCATACATCTTTCATATAATTCCATTCAATTTCATTCAAACCAAACATCAAATTTTCATCATAGTTATAGAAATCAAACCTTTATTGATAACAAATCAGGATTTGCAAAGCTTGTGGAAAAGGCTTATTTTTTAATGAAACATTGATGGAGTATCTTCTACAGAGGCCACTGTAAGCACTCCACAACAGATTCATGTAAATGTCTAAACAGCCACTGGGTGGCATTTAGAAAACCTTTTTGGGGCCCCATTTGAGGTCAGGCCACACAGATTGAGAAGCAGTGCTTTGATGACGGGAACTGGTTTTAATGTTTCAGGCTCTTACACCAAGCAGATGAGGTTGAACCCATTTACTCAACTACCCACTGTTAGTGCTTCGAAGTTTCTCCAGCAAAAATTTAGACTCCTCTTGGACCATAGTTTTAGAAATTTCTTTCAAGGGTAGGATTTGCTTTTCTTCCACTGAATTCTTCTGCCTTGTCTATCATGGCCTCCTTCAAAGCATCATGTCCACATAAGACCACAACTGGACATGTTCCAAAATAGAGAGTGAACACGGGACCATTTTTTTCATGCAACTCCATGTGAAAATAACATGTAGCCTTTTCTATTAATAGATTCCCCTGTTATCCGGTACCTTATCTGTCCTTTCTCTTGTTACCTTGGCTACTTAACACCACCCTTCTTTTATTTATTTATTATTTATTTACAGTATTTATATTCCGCCCAAATTTTGGGTTTGGCCAAAACCCAAATGCCTTCATTTGGAAATGGATCAGTGACCAAGACAGGCAATGAACAAGCACTGTGTGCAAAGTAACTTTGGAAACTAGAGATTCCCTTTGTAATATTTTGGTAAAAAGGAAACTGGAATTCAATGGTATATCTTGCTATGCCCTCCAAGAAGGCAAAAACCCAATGCCTTGTTTTGGAAATGGACAAGTGTTTCAGCAAGGCTATGCTCAAGCAAGCACTATGCAAAATAAAATATTCCTTTAATATTTTGGTAAAAAATAACCCTGGCATTCAATGGTATTTCTTGCTGAGCGCTACCCAGAATGCCCACACTCACTCCAAACGGTGAGCAACTAGACCCTCGAGCCTGCTCCCTCTTCTCCAGCACCCAAGCCCCATCACCCTCTTTCTCTGCTCTTCTATTGACTCCTGGCTGGCTTGACCTCACTCTCCCTTCTCCGCTTCAGAGCCCACCACCCTCTCGCATGCTTCTCCAACCCCTGAAAGGCTCAGCCCGGCTACAAACCGGCCTTTTATGCTATACTGCTGTGTGGATGCAGGGGATGTTAGCCCCCACCTTTGCATCCATCATGGACTCCTCTGATTGGACGGGGAGGAGCAGCCAAGTTAGGCTGTGCTGTGCTCCCATTCAAGGTAGGTTGCATTAACAAAAAAAATATTTTTGGGGGGGAAAAATGATACATATTAAGACACATTTTGTGAATGGGCCAACATTGCTTCATATTACAATGTAGGTTGCGCTGTGATACCACGTGTCGGATAGCGTTTCAAAAAATGGGAACAAAACGAAATAAATCCGATTTAAGATACAAATCAAGAATTTGGACATGTTTACTGGATTAGTCACCAGCTTCAGCTGGGTTTAATGGCCCCAAGCAAATATGTTGAATATGTTGAATATGAGATGGAAGAGAGATTTGCTCATATTTTCCCTGGTTAATAAGTACTGTGGTTGTTTGGTCTAGAGGAGATATGTCTTTGTAACTGATTGCTTCTGAAGATACAAGGATTGTTAGCATTCTCAGATCTTAGCAATGAAGACCCAAGGCCACACTATAATTCTGCTAGTACAAACTTACATCCTTATTGCCAACCAAAATAAATTAAAACATGCAATGTAGGAGAGCTGGTGTGTTGAATATGGAGCTGAGAAGTGTATTTGAGACCACCCTAAGAGTAGGTGAGCATCCAATTTCTTTGAAAACAATAGTCTTCCATGTAAGGTGGCAGATTGAAGAAAAAATCAGTTTACCCTTGGAAACTGCTTGCATATCATTAATTCATATCTACTACTCAAGGTATCATCACTTGGAAACTGCTTGCATATCACTAATTCATATCTACTACTCAAGGTATCATCACTACTCAAGGTAAAAAGAAGTTGGAGGCCTGAAATGTCATGTGACTATTGCAAGATTAAATCTGAACACAAAGAAGCATGGCCTTCTAATGCTACTGATCTGGAAGCCTGTTTGCATTCTAGTATAACAGTGATCCTTAGATCAAATGAGCTTGAGGGTTGTCAAAGCCCAAAGAAAAAGGCATTTAACTGAGAGTTGCTAAAGCATTCCTGATGGTTCACATTCAAGATTCCTACATATTCCCTATTCCAGTTCCCACTTAACAGGCAGCATTCACCATGATTGATACAGGTTTATTCCTCAGCTGATGGGTGTTTCCAGCATCCCACTTGCTCAAGTGATCTCTGGTACAAGGAGGAACTATGACAGAGCCTTGCATGTAGGTATTACATTGGAAATCACTCATGGAAGAGAAGGGAACTCTCAGTCAGCTGCTGCCCCACAAATAGGGATTGGAACTGTATTTTGGTCACAGGACCTCTTATGGATATAAAACTCCATAGATGCTCAATTCCCATTATACAAAATGTTGTAGTAAAATGATGTCCCTTATATAAAATGACAAGATCAAAATTTAATTTTTGGATTTTTAATTTATTTTTAAAAATATTTTCAAGCTGTGGGCGATTGAAACCATGGATAGAGAGGGCCAACTATACTTTGTAGCTGTGGAATTAAGGTGATTTCAGATGAGATCATTTTAAGGCATCCTCAATACTTTATAAACACTTAACTCAACATACATTCATAAAATTCAAGAGGCATCCTCTTGTGATTTCTCAGAAAGCAGAAAATGCTGGAATTGATCAAAGCCATCCCTGTTGCCAAGCCGTGATTTTAATAGCAGCTTATACCACAAACTCAAATGTGTGGGTGAAATATGAAAGATTTTTAATCAACCTATATGTAAGAGCCTCTTGTGGACTCTTGGAATGCACCTTATGCAAAAGCTCCAGGCAAAGTGGTCTCATGCTCGGCGTGGGATGATGGAGAGCTGGTATAAGGGTGCAATGGTGGCAAAACCACACTCCTGAGGAGTGATATCAATGTCTTCGGGGGGCACAAGGGACTTCAGATAGAAACTCTGCAGGATGGTGGTGAAGAAGATGAAAAGTTCCATACGGGCCAATGATTCACCCAGACAGATCCGTTTCCCTGAAAGTAAAATATGAGGATTTCTCAGGAGGTAGGTCTTTGTGATCAGATGCAGCCTATTTGTTCATAGTATCTTTGGATTTTTATGGACTTTCCCCCTTCAACCATCAATCTCTTTGTCATATTTCCTTCGTATCCTTGCTATTGGTTTCATTGATCATTTGGAGATTCCTAGAGTGTAGTTTCTCTAAATTCCAAGGCATTCAGACATATTTCTAAATGTGTCAATCCTGAGGTTAAGGATTCTCACCTATAGAGCTTCTTGTAAGTAGAGGTGCACTTCTTCCCTCATTTTGTTCTCAAAGGAAGCAATGAGTATTTTTTGCTACTTTTCCGCATTTCAAGAAAGTCCTCAAAACACCTGAATACCACTTATTCTGTGCAAAATTTGCATGGAGATTTTTTTAATGCAAAAAAGATGATCTGTGCAGGAAACAGCATTTTCTGTACAGAAAATATTGTAGAGAAATTTTTATTGCTTACAGACAAACTTTTTGTGTGGGGAAAAAACATTTTCTGCACAGAATATAATGTTTTGTGCAGAACATGCCACATTTTGCAGAAATATTTTGCACAAAGTAGCAGAAAAAATGGGCACCATGTTATAAAATTATGAAATATAAACAACAAAGTATATGAGTACACAAAGTACACATTTTTACATTTTGTTGGATAATAAAGAGACCCACAGTTACAAGTTGTAAAAGCAATCTAAAAGCAAGCATGGGATATCAAATAAACAAAATTTGTAAATTTAGGGGATTCTACCTGAGGAGAAAGGCACAAAGGCATCATTCGTCTTGAAGCGTCCATTCTCATCCAAGAAGTTCTCTGGGTTGAAAACATTGGGGCTTTTAAACATTGTGGGGTCATGCAAAACACTGGTCAGCATCGGGTAGACTATCATACCCTGGGAAAAGGAAAAGAAAGAACTACGAGCTCAGAACTGCAAAAGTGCAATTTAAGAACAGAGTATATCGTATTGCATTCTTCCACTTTTTCTTCAAGAAAACATTGTAGGGTACAATTATGGTTTGAAGGCAATACTTGCTTAGGCCTCTCCCCTGTCCTGGTTACCCCAATATTGTACCTTAGGGATGAAGTATCCTCTGAATTCAGTGTCACAAGTAACCATGTGGGCCACACTCATAGGTAAGAGATCACTAAATCTCTGTATCTCATGGATGACAGCATCTGTATACGGCATCTGGCTTCGGTCTTCAATGTTTGGTATACGATTATGGCCAATCACTCGATCAATTTCATCGTGCACTTTGGCTGTTAAATATATTTAAAGAAATTCCTTGGGTTTCTAACTCTCAAAGGGAACTGATATTCTATTAATGACAACAATAACACCTTGCAGGTCTTTTACTGCTACTCTATGGTCAACTTCTGGCAGAGATTGACCATAGAGCCCCCTCTGGAAAAACTACAATCAATCAAATCTGCTAATGGGGTTCTGTATATGATATTAAGAACAACAATACCTTGCACCTTAGGATATTTCATTAGAAGCAGGAAGCCATATCTCAAGGTGGAACTGACTGTCTCTGTTCCCCCAAAGAATAGACAAAGGGTGGTGAGCTCCAGGTTCTTGATATCAAATCCACTATCTGGATTCCCTTTTTCCTGATAACAGAAAAGAACAGGATGTGTTACCTATAGTCAGTCCCAGTCAACAAACATAGGTTCTTCAGGCCAACTGAGGTTTCTGAGCATTGTTAAAAAACCACCTCTTTAAAGTACATTGTAATTACCCAAGATATGCATCATTATGGTTGCTTACAACAATTTGGAAAGTTTAATTGGTTTGTTGCTTGCAAATGTTAAAGGGCTTCCCTCCCTTGTGATAGCAGAGCTCAACCTCTATTCTGCTGTGCATCCCCATTCTGATTGCAAGCAATTATGGTAGGTTAAATATCCCATCTCCTTGAGTGAGAAGGAATAAGCCCCTAATTTCAGGAGTATTGGACCCGTAATATAGAGCCCCACCACCTTCATGCACCAACAATGGACCTTTTCTATCTGAATGAGAAAGGAATCGATGAAGTCGCGTGGGGAGTTAGAATCAAGGGTCTCTTGGTTCTTCTTCACTCTCTTGGCAATGAAGAGCCTCAATTCTTCCAAAATGTGATGTACCCTGCTGTGGGGCCCTGGAAAGTACTTCAGGAAGCTGACATATATATCATAAAGCTGCACAAGGAGAGAAACCATGCTTAGCGAGATATCTGCCACACTGCTATCAACAGTGATTCCTTAGTTTGTTTTAGAAGGATCTCTAGAGCTAGAAAGAAAGGAGACAGCAGCATTGGAATCTTGAAACTTGGGTCCGAAAAGCAATTTGATTGTGACTCAGCTTCCCTTAATAACAAGGATGGAGGAATAGTAAGGAACAAGAAATCTGAATCAACACAAGTGAGGACAGTAAAAGGTGTATTATAATCAGAAAGAAACATGTTGTGGGAAGAAGTAGGGGAAAGAGAAAAAACACTCATGATGAAAGTGAGGAAGGATAGTGAAAGAAGAAAACACCTGGATAGGAGATGGGGCTAAAAATTCCATATAGGTACGGAAATAGTTGAGGGGAGATGAAATTTGGTAGCTGAGAAGAGAAGAACATCAAGATAGCAATGAAGACCAGTGGCTTTCTAAACAATTTTAAATTGAACATTACTTCAAAGGAAGTCGCTGAGGTGTACCTGGGACCAGGTGGAGCTCATTTCCTGGAAAGCGTTGTGTATCATCTCCATGAGGGACTGGAATTCCTTGTCCTCATAGTCAAAGCGATCCCCAAAAACAATAGAGCAAATGATGTTGGAGACTGCACGGCTGAGGAAAGAGCTGGGTTCAAAGGGTTTTTCTGCAGTACAGCAAAGGAAATGAATGAAGAATCATTTCAGAGAAGGTCCTTCTGTTGTCAGGAATAGGACCCCAATGGACACTTTGTCCACTACATGTTGGAGAAAGGAAGCTGTAAACCTTCCTGCTTTAGCAATTGTGGTACTTTCACTGAACAGAATGAGTCCAGCCTGCCTTTGGTCCCTCTCTTACCCTTTGTTTTCTGAAATTCCTCCAGCAGAAATTGGGCCTCCTCTTGAATTCGTTCCTCAATAGACTTTCTCCCCATTCCAAAATTCTTCAAAATGGTGAGAGAGAAACGGCGCAGTTGCTTCCATCGTTCTCCATTGGCAAAGACCACCCCTGAAGGAAACAGGAAAGAAATGACAGGGTAATCAGAAGAAGAAACGGGAACAATAATTGCAAAGACGATTGAGATGGCTCACCATATTGTTGGAAGGTCTGCTCGAATATAGGCGTGGTAATCCTTCCACTGAACTGTTCTGCCTTGTCTATTAGGGCCTCCTTCACAGCATCATGTCCACATAAGACTAGAACTGGACGTGATCCAAAATAGACGGTGAAAACAGGGCCGTATTTGTCACGAATCTGTAGGGACAAAATTCTCTTGTTTGGGTATGCATTTTAATAGTGTCCCTTGAAGTGGATGGATTTTCCTCATTTGGGATCAAGTAGCACATTTCACAGTATACTGACTTAATACAGAGTTTTGTTTTCAGTTTAAAGCAAGGCTTCTCTGTTTTCACACATCATTTTTCTCCTCCAAATCCCAACTTTCTCAAACATTTAGTCACCAAAGAAACACAAAAGGGAGAGTGTGCAACTTATCCTTCTGAAAGAGTTGTGCAGAACTAATACATGGCGCAACAAGCAGAAATAGCAATGCCATACTGCTTTCCATGTTTAAATTAGCCTTTTTCTACTTAAAAAAACTGTTTACAAATACTTCAATGGTTTTGAATGCTAAATATGCACATGCAAGCACATACACACAAAATAACTTTTCTGAAAAACAACAACCTTACTTAAATACCTGGAAACAATTATTTTGTGGATAAAAAATTACGTACATAAAAAACATTTTATCCACCACTCCCAAAATAATTCTTGTCTAGAAATCCATTTCATGTGAAATTTGTGCTTTTTTACCCCAGTTGACATTTTCTTTGCAGTCTATTTAGGTTTCTTAACACATTGTATTTTATAAGAGATGGGCAAGGAAGTAGTGTGCACCAAAGGTTTCTCCAAAGAGCCATATGAGGATTTCAGGAAAAAATTGCTGGAAATTTTGTGCAACCCTTCATCCGATACATGCATTTAAAATTTCGTACGTATTTCTGCACACAATCATTTCCAAAAACACTTGAGAATGTGGAGAATTGGATCACAATACTCATTTCACCCCACAACAGGGAGAAAATTACAGAAATTGTCCTTGTGATCATTTTCTTAGATTTGCCATTATATCCAAAACGCCCAGGATGAATCCCAGGAACAATCACTGTTTTCAGCTATGTTAGTCATACATGATTGTATATACCCAAAAGTTAGATGATCTCTTTTTCATAAAAGTCCAAAAAAATAGTTCATACCTTGAGAAGAGATTTTAAGGTTTCGGATGACTTGATCTGCAGGAAATTCCCAATCAGGGGCAGGGGAGTGGGTCCCGGAGGAAGCTTCTTCTTGTGCAACCGTTTCCTCTTAGATGATAGTAGCAGATAGAAAGAAATGAAGACAACAAGAAAGAAGGTGACTGAAACAGTCCATTCCATCATGCAGGTTGTCACCTGTCGTTCTTTTTTGGCAGATTGAAGACTCTGTTCTCATCTGAGGGAACTCCTCTGGTCTTTTATGTTGGTGGCTGACCACCGCCTTCTGCTTTTCAGACCTGCACAGAGTACAAGTCAACAGTAAGAGCAAGAGAGATCCAACCATTTCCCATTTCACCCACATTTCACACACACACACACACATTCATTCCACTATCCTAAGTTTTCAAATTACATTCTAAGTTTTCAGTACCAATTCAGAATTGACCGGTATGGTGTTTCACCAAATTTGATCAAATTTCTTCAGTTTTACAGTTAGTCATTCAATATCTAAATAGTTTATCATCAAGAAGGTCATACCCCAGCCACCTTTGGCTTCTGAACCTGATCCAGGAATGAACTTTGACCAGGATGAAGCTGATTCTGACATTTTGCCCAGTTCTTCGAGCTCCTTTCACTTACAGCTGCCTGCCGTTGATAGTTCAGATGCTTCCTTAATTGGGAGAGATACTGGAGGTGTTACTCCCATGGACAAACCAGATGTCCAAAGTTCCCCAGAGAACGTGCCCTTCAACCGAGTTTTTGCGTCACCAGAGATCAGAAAAACAAGAGCTTAGAAGGAGTAACCGCTTCACATCTTGAGGGGATTGTGGATAAGAAGATTCCCTTGGGAACTTTTGGGGAATTTGGTCTCCCTTCGTTGGGATCTGATCTTTGTTCTATAAAAGTGCCTTGCACTACAGACAAGTTGCGGTGTCAACGTAGCGTTTTCCTGAGAACACTTCACTGACTCCAGTTCCCTGTTTTCACCAAGCCAAGCCTCCTGTTTCTGGCGGCCAAGCCAAGCCGCGACTCCCATTTTAAACCGGAGTGAATTCACTTCCTTGCCTTGTTCCTGAATCAAGTTTGATCTTCACTTCGTCTTGTTCCTGCTTTGATATTTTCAATCTCCTAGTGACTGGGGATCTTGTTATTCAGCCTCGCTTCTTTGTTGTTCCCCGCTCAAACTTCCCAACACTTTGAGCGTGTTTCGGTTTTAGACTTTGGACAATAATATTGGACATTTTCCTTCATCTTTCTGGACTTATTCATACCTCAGCACAAAGGACTATTTCCCACTCATCCTTTCTGCTTATGCATTCCTGAATTTATATTTGCTTTAATAAAGATATTATATGATTATTGGTCTCTGTCTAGTTTCCAGCGTTCACACTGCCTTGGGGTGCAACAGTAACTTCAAGTGAACATTTACTAAAGCTAGTAGTTATTAAACTCTTAACCCATGGCACAGAATTTGAAGTTATTTCAGTCTATCCAGAGTGTGTTGTTTTACAACATTCTTCTTTATCTGTGGCATGTAATGCAACCTGATTATGTGAGCCCTCCTGCCCCCAAACACACAATCTCTAAATCATGGTATGCGGATATGAATTTGACCCAGTACTCATGACAAACAAGGATCTGCTTAATCATAAATGTTTTGTCTGAATCAGTTCAAATCAAAGTATATTTGTTATCTGTTGTATAATTTCACAAAGTTTAAAAAAGGGAAAGTGGATGGAAGGATCTCGTTGAGATTTTTAAAAGTCAGAAAAAGACAAAATGTTCAAAGGTTAAAGAATTTAGCCTGCACTTGGTTTTTCTTCCTTTCTTGTCTTTCTTGACATCAATTCCTTTTGCACTCTGGTGATGCCAAATGGATGAGTAACTAACAAGACAGCAGAGAGATCCATTGGAGGCATAAAAGCAATCAATGAAGGTCAAAAAGCCAGGAAAAAGAATTGTGTGGTACTAGAAAACTATCCAAATTGGGATCCATGCACTATTATAAATATGATCCATAGCTTGCTGGGGAAATGAAGCTATGATGATGTAATTACAATTTTCTTATTCAATCGCCTAATTCAACAGGTCAGGGTACAGTCAGCCACACCAGCCAAATGCATTCTGAGGCACTGCCAAGTTGGATGATGAAGGATGATGTGTTCAGCTCCATCCTATCAATGAACCATAGTAGGAGGTAGATAGAGGTATCCAACATCTTGAAGAAAGATGGTTGATATGGCTGTAAGCTTCTAAGGTGGCTTTGGGGGACATTTGTGGTTGATGCAATGGTGCAATGGCAGTCAAGGTGGATGGCAAAAGAATCACTCACAAGCAGTTCTTTATAGGAAACAATCTTTATTTAAGTCTTCACAGTAATAAGAAAGCTAATTCTACTGAGTCAACAAAACCCTTCCCATTATACCTCCCGCTCGTCTTTGAAGCTGGTGGCTTCTAAAGGTAGCTTACATTTCAGAGTGCTGGGCATACCCAATCCCATAACAAAAGAAAAGATGGCCCATCATTATCACTCCCACATCTCTATTCCTCAGTTGTCACCCTCCTTCTCTATAGTTCCCAAAACAAATAGAAGAGAGGTATTTCCAGCTATGGCAAATAGGCTCCATGAAACCAATCCTCACTTGTTAAGCAGCATTCACTGCAATTGACAAGAGTCTATTCCTTTGTTTATCAGGAAGCAGTTCATTCCACTATCCTAAGTTTTCAAATTACATTCTAAGTTTTCAGTACCATTTCAGAATTGACCGGTATGGTGTTTCACCAAATTTGATCAAATTTCTTCAGTTTTCAGTTAGTCATTCAATATCTAAATAGTTTATCATCAAGAAGGTAACTGTCATACCCCAGCCACCTTTGGCTTCTGAACCTGATCCAGGAATGAACTTTGACCAGGATGAAGCTGATTCTGACCTTTTGCCCAGTTCTTCGAGCTCCTTAAACTTACAGCTGCCTGCTGTTGATAGTTCAGATGCTTCCTTAATTGGGAGAGATACTGGAGGTATTATTCCCATGGACAAACCAGATGTCCAAAGTTCCCCAGAGAACGTGCCCTTCAACCGAGTTTTTGCGTCACCAGAGATCAGATAAACAAGAGCTTAGAAGGAGTAACCGCTTCACATCTTGAGGGGATTGTGGATAAGAAGATTCCCTTGGGAACTTTTGGGGAATTTGGTCTCCCTTCGTTGGGATCTGATCTTTGTTCTATAAAAGTGCCTTGCACTACAGACAAGTTGCGGTGTCAACGTAGCGTTTTCCTGAGAACACTTCACTGACTCCAGTTCCCTGTTTTCACCAAGCCAAGCCTCCTGTTTCTGGCGGCCAAGCCAAGCCGCGACTCCCATTTTAAACCGGAGTGAATTCACTTCCTTGCCTTGTTCCTGAATCAAGTTTGATCTTCACTTCGTCTTGTTCCTGCTTTGATATTTTCAATCTCCTAGTGACTGGGGATCTTGTTATTCAGCCTCGCTTCTTTGTTGTTCCCCGCTCAAACTTCCCAACACTTTGAGCGTGTTTCGGTTTTAGACTTTGGACAATAATATTGGACATTTTCCTTCATCTTTCTGGACTTATTCATACCTCAGCACAAAGGACTATTTCCCACTCATCCTTTCTGCTTATGCATTCCTGAATTTATATTTGCTTTAATAAAGATATTATATGATTATTGGTCTCTGTCTAGTTTCCAGCGTTCACACTGCCTTGGGGTGCAACAGTAACTTCAAGTGAACATTTACTAAAGCTAGTAGTTATTAAACTCTTAACCCATGGCACAGAATTTGAAGTTATTTCAGTCTATCCAGAGTGTGTTGTTTTACAACATTCTTCTTTATCTGTGGCATGTAATGCAACCTGATTATGTGAGCCCTCCTGCCCCCAAACACACAATCTCTAAATCATGGTATGCGGATATGAATTTGACCCAGTACTCATGACAAACAAGGATCTGCTTAATCATAAATGTTTTGTCTGAATCAGTTCAAATCAAAGTATATTTGTTATCTGTTGTATAATTTCACAAAGTTTAAAAAAGGGAAAGTGGATGGAAGGATCTCGTTGAGATTTTTAAAAGTCAGAAAAAGACAAAATGTTCAAAGGTTAAAGAATTTAGCCTGCACTTGGTTTTTCTTCCTTTCTTGTCTTTCTTGACATCAATTCCTTTTGCACTCTGGTGATGCCAAATGGATGAGTAACTAACAAGACAGCAGAGAGATCCATTGGAGGCATAAAAGCAATCAATGAAGGTCAAAAAGCCAGGAAAAAGAATTGTGTGGTACTAGAAAACTATCCAAATTGGGATCCATGCACTATTATAAATATGATCCATAGCTTGCTGGGGAAATGAAGCTATGATGATGTAATTACAATTTTCTTATTCAATCGCCTAATTCAACAGGTCAGGGTACAGTCAGCCACACCAGCCAAATGCATTCTGAGGCACTGCCAAGTTGGATGATGAAGGATGATGTGTTCAGCTCCATCCTATCAATGAACCATAGTAGGAGGTAGATAGAGGTATCCAACATCTTGAAGAAAGATGGTTGATATGGCTGTAAGCTTCTAAGGTGGCTTTGGGGGACATTTGTGGTTGATGCAATGGTGCAATGGCAGTCAAGGTGGATGGCAAAAGAATCACTCACAAGCAGTTCTTTATAGGAAACAATCTTTATTTAAGTCTTCACAGTAATAAGAAAGCTAATTCTACTGAGTCAACAAAACCCTTCCCATTATACCTCCCGCTCGTCTTTGAAGCTGGTGGCTTCTAAAGGTAGCTTACATTTCAGAGTGCTGGGCATACCCAATCCCATAACAAAAGAAAAGATGGCCCATCATTATCACTCCCACATCTCTATTCCTCAGTTGTCACCCTCCTTCTCTATAGTTCCCAAAACAAATAGAAGAGAGGTATTTCCAGCTATGGCAAATAGGCTCCATGAAACCAATCCTCACTTGTTAAGCAGCATTCACTGCAATTGACAAGAGTCTATTCCTTTGTTTATCAGGAAGCAGTTCATTCCACTATCCTAAGTTTTCAAATTACATTCTAAGTTTTCAGTACCATTTCAGAATTGACCGGTATGGTGTTTCACCAAATTTGATCAAATTTCTTCAGTTTTCAGTTAGTCATTCAATATCTAAATAGTTTATCATCAAGAAGGTAACTGTCATACCCCAGCCACCTTTGGCTTCTGAACCTGATCCAGGAATGAACTTTGACCAGGATGAAGCTGATTCTGACCTTTTGCCCAGTTCTTCGAGCTCCTTAAACTTACAGCTGCCTGCTGTTGATAGTTCAGATGCTTCCTTAATTGGGAGAGATACTGGAGGTATTATTCCCATGGACAAACCAGATGTCCAAAGTTCCCCAGAGAACGTGCCCTTCAACCGAGTTTTTGCGTCACCAGAGATCAGATAAACAAGAGCTTAGAAGGAGTAACCGCTTCACATCTTGAGGGGATTGTGGATAAGAAGATTCCCTTGGGAACTTTTGGGGAATTTGGTCTCCCTTCGTTGGGATCTGATCTTTGTTCTATAAAAGTGCCTTGCACTACAGACAAGTTGCGGTGTCAACGTAGCGTTTTCCTGAGAACACTTCACTGACTCCAGTTCCCTGTTTTCACCAAGCCAAGCCTCCTGTTTCTGGCGGCCAAGCCAAGCCGCGACTCCCATTTTAAACCGGAGTGAATTCACTTCCTTGCCTTGTTCCTGAATCAAGTTTGATCTTCACTTCGTCTTGTTCCTGCTTTGATATTTTCAATCTCCTAGTGACTGGGGATCTTGTTATTCAGCCTCGCTTCTTTGTTGTTCCCCGCTCAAACTTCCCAACACTTTGAGCGTGTTTCGGTTTTAGACTTTGGACAATAATATTGGACATTTTCCTTCATCTTTCTGGACTTATTCATACCTCAGCACAAAGGACTATTTCCCACTCATCCTTTCTGCTTATGCATTCCTGAATTTATATTTGCTTTAATAAAGATATTATATGATTATTGGTCTCTGTCTAGTTTCCAGCGTTCACGCTGCCTTGGGGTGCAACAGTAACTTCAAGTGAACATTTACTAAAGCTAGTAGTTATTAAACTCTTAACCCATGGCACAGAATTTGAAGTTATTTCAGTCTATCCAGAGTGTGTTGTTTTACAACATTCTTCTTTATCTGTGGCATGTAATGCAACCTGATTATGTGAGCCCTCCTGCCCCCAAACACACAATCTCTAAATCATGGTATGCGGATATGAATTTGACCCAGTACTCATGACAAACAAGGATCTGCTTAATCATAAATGTTTTGTCTGAATCAGTTCAAATCAAAGTATATTTGTTATCTGTTGTATAATTTCACAAAGTTTAAAAAAGGGAAAGTGGATGGAAGGATCTCGTTGAGATTTTTAAAAGTCAGAAAAAGACAAAATGTTCAAAGGTAGTTGTTAAAGAATTTAGCCTGCACTTGGTTTTTCTTCCTTTCTTGTCTTTCTTGACATCAATTCCTTTTGCACTCTGGTGATGCCAAATGGATGAGTAACTAACAAGACAGCAGAGAGATCCATTGGAGGCATAAAAGCAATCAATGAAGGTCAAAAAGCCAGGAAAAAGAATTGTGTGGTACTAGAAAACTATCCAAATTGGGATCCATGCACTATTATAAATATGATCCATAGCTTGCTGGGGAAATGAAGCTATGATGATGTAATTACAATTTTCTTATTCAATCGCCTAATTCAACAGGTCAGGGTACAGTCAGCCACACCAGCCAAATGCATTCTGAGGCACTGCCAAGTTGGATGATGAAGGATGATGTGTTCAGCTCCATCCTATCAATGAACCATAGTAGGAGGTAGATAGAGGTATCTCCAACATCTTGAAGAAAGATGGTTGATATGGCTGTAAGCTTCTAAGGTGGCTTTGGGGGACATTTGTGGTTGATGCAATGGTGCAATGGCAGTCAAGGTGGATGGCAAAAGAATCACTCACAAGCAGTTCTTTATAGGAAACAATCTTTATTTAAGTCTTCACAGTAATAAGAAAGCTAATTCTACTGAGTCAACAAAACCCTTCCCATTATACCTCCCGCTCGTCTTTGAAGCTGGTGGCTTCTAAAGGTAGCTTACATTTCAGAGTGCTGAGCATACCCAATCCCATAACAAAAGAAAAGATGGCCCATCATTATCACTCCCACATCTCTATTCCTCAGTTGTCACCCTCCTTCTCTATAGTTCCCAAAACAAATAGAAGAGAGGTATTTCCAGCTATGGCAAATAGGCTCCATGAAACCTCACTTGTTAAGCAGCATTCACTGCAATTGACAAGAGTCTATTCCTCTGTTTAACAGGAAGCAGTTGGCTGGTATTTCTACCATCTCACTTGCACTAATGATCTCTGGTACAAAGAGGAACCTTTGTACCAAAACTCATGGATACTCACATTCCATTATATTCAACGGTGCACTAAAATGATGTCCCTTATATCAAATAGAAGGATCAAGATTTGCTTTTTATTTTTTTTTTAATATTTTCAATCTGTGGACAGATGAATCCATAAAGAGATCATTTGTAGTATGTAGTTATGGAATTAAAGTGGTTATACATTCGATAGTCTGAAGGCATCCAAAACACTTTATAAACAACAGTTCTAGAGATACATACATAAAAAGCATCATCCCCTTGTAATTTTTAAGCAGATAGGAAATGGTGGAATGAGTCACAAGCAACCCTGTTACCCTGCTAAGATTTCAATATGAGTCCAGTACAGCAAGCCCTAATCAGAGGGTGAGATATGGGTGCCATCTATTATTCTAAATGATGATTATTCTAAAATGATGTCCCTTATATCAAATAGAAGGATCAAGATTTGCTTTTTATTTTTTTAAAAATATTTTCAATCTGTGGACAGATGAATCCATAAAGAGATCATTTGTAGTATGTAGTTATGGAATTAAAGTGGTTATACATTCGATAGTCTGAAGGCATCCAAAACACTTTATAAACAACAGTTCTAGAGATACATACATAAAAAGCATCATCCCCTTGTAATTTTTAAGCAGATAGGAAATGGTGGAATGAGTCACAAGCAACCCTGTTACCCTGCTAAGATTTCAATATGAGTCCAGTACAGCAAGCCCTAATCAGAGGGTGAGATATGGGTGCCATCTATTATTCTTTTTTAAAAAAATCATTCCAGTGCGTGGGAGCCAAAGAACATAATATTATTGCCCTTCCTCCTCCCAGTGGAGTCAGTGAATGCAGCTTATACAAGAATCCCAAGCTGAAGGAGAAAGGGGGCTTGGGGTCAGCGTGGGATAGCAGAGAGCTGGTAGAAGGGTGGGATGTTGGCAAAGCCACTCTCAAGGGGGTTTATGTCAAGGTCCTGTGGAGGAACAAGGGGCTTCAGTTGGAAATTCTGCAGGATGGTGGTGAAGAAAAGGAAAAGCTCCATGAAGGCCAGTGCTTCTCCCAGACAGATTCGTTTCCCTGCAATAAAAATATGCGCATGTGTCAGGACACAAGGACAGACACATCTAGTTTTATAAGTTTATGTCAAGGTCCTGTGGGGCACAAGAGGCTTCAGTTTGGAAATTCTGCTTGAGGGGCTTCAGCCCCCCCCCCCCCCAAATTCCCAGGGTGGTCCGCAAGAAGGCCTTACATTTATTATTTAAACTGCTATGTTTATTCATATCAGGATCTGATCACCATGCATCCGATATGCATGGAGGTATTGGGATAACGATACAAAAGTTTTGCTAGGGTAGACCCTCTCCCGCTCAGACTCAGCCCCCCCCCCAAAACCAAAATCCCAGCCCCTCCCAAAACAAAATCCTGGCTACGGGCCTGCTGTGAGATATAACTAAAGGAGTGTTTCACCTCATGTCCCCCCTCCCTTATATTTGACTTTTTATAGTCTTTCCACTTCAACCAGAAACTCATTGTTTTATATCTATTTGTAAAATATTTCCTTCATCTCCACCTTGTAATTGGTCTCATTGTTCATTTGGGGAATCCTAAAACTCAAAGGTTCATCTTCCCCAAGTCCTCTTACCTTGTTCATAACAGATATGGACTTTGTTTTACAACCTGCAATCTTGTTGTCTTAAATCTATTTCTAAAACAATCCCACAATTCTTCCCATAATATGCAGACCTACTGCAATAAGTCTGAATTTGAAAGGAGTAGAAGTTTAGGAAGGCGACAGATGAAAGTGGCATTTAATGCTGTAAAATCATGTAACACAATCCAAAAACGATATGGGAAAAATCGTAAACCTCACACATTTTTGTGTATTTGCTATTGGAGAAAAAAGGAACCAAAGTAACACATTCTGAAAGCAAGCATGGAATACCAAACATACAAGAATGTGATTATTTAGGAGATTTTTACCTAAAGAAAATGGCACAAAGGCCTCATTCTTCTTGAAGCATCCATTCTCATCCAAGAAGTTCTCTGGGTTGAAAGCATTGGGGCTTTTAAACATTGTGGGGTCATGCAAGGCACTACTGAGCACAGGGTAGACCTCCATCCCCTGGGATAGGAAAAATAAAGAATTATGAGCTAAAAACTGCAAAATTTCAGTTCTGAAAGGGAGCTTCCTGCATGGCTCATAGAACCCAAAACTGTGAACTTAACCATTTCTGCTGGCTCATGTCTCATTTAGGTAATCCATGAGAAGATGACAATATTTGAAATTGTCTGCATTTCATTGCCTTCTGTACCTTAGGGAGGAGGTATCCTCTGAATTCAGTGTCACGAATCACCATGCGGGCCACACCCATAGGAATGAGATCACTCCATCTCTGTACTTCATGGATGACGGCATCCGTATACGGCATCTGCTTCCGGTCTTCAGAGTTGGGGACACGGTTACGGCCAATCACTCGATCAATTTCCTCATGCACTTTTACTGTTAAATGTTTGCATAGAATAATAACTTTATTTGTAGCCCACCCAATCTCCCCAAGGGGACTCAGAGTGGCTTCCAACATAATAAAGGCAAACATTCAATGCCTGTATAAATCAGAAGTTAAAAAAATATAAACAACAATAAAATATACTACACAAGTTAAAACAGGTACCGGTAATTTAAATAATAACAATTAAATCAACATTTAAACCATTAAAAGCCTGCTAGAATTAACTCCTTGGGTTTCTGATTCTCAAAGGGAACTGAGATTCTATTTCCAACATGACTAAAAAGTGGCATGAAATTTCTAAATATTAATTGCAGAAGAGTGGCACCTCCTCCCCATTTGAAAACCTGCATGCCCTGATTGTAGTTGTCCCTGTCTGAGAGGAGACAGTAATCTTTCCCCATTCTTCATATCTTGTGTCTCATTGGACCTTTTCACACTGCCAATTTTTGTGTGGTGGTGACAGGAGTTCAGTAGTTTAGCCACGGAGCCCGATGGCTCCCATCACACCACAGAGAAGTACTTCCGAGGCGACTCGTTGCCTCAAAAACCTTGCTGCCACTGAAAAAATGCTGGAGGGGAACAATGGAGGCTCCTTGTCTTTCCTTTCTGGCGCCACATGTGACAAGGTCCTTAGATAATTTAAGAAATAACTGGAAAGTTCAGAAGTTCTCAAGTACGCTATTGGTATACAATGCCTCTGTGGTCATTAAAGTTAAATCCAGTAGGTTCTCAACATCCACTGAAGTTTGGTTCCAGAATATCCCATGGATACCCAAATCTGTGGATGCTGAAATCCCACAAATGACAATGGTGTAGTAAAATACCATCCCATATATAAATTGATAAAATACTAAATTGAGTGATGGAGAGATCCTGAGAATGTTTGAGATGGTGGAACGCTACAGCACAGTTTGCCTACATATCCACATAGTGCTCAGTAGGTGGCCAAATAAGGCTTACTTTTTCTCAAGTATTTTCAAGCCATGATTGGCTAAACCTGTAGACCCAGAATCCATGGATACAGAGGACTGACCGGCATGTGTGAAAAAGTGGAAAGTGTGTGTGTTGGGGGGGGGGGGGGGGGGTTTGTGTCAGGAGCGACTTGAGAAACTGAATGTTGCTTCTGGAGTGAGAGAATTGGCTGTCTGCAACACATATTTATGTGATGACTCATGGGCCATGTAGTCCCGTTCCTAACGCTGTTGTGACAGATGAAGAGGAACACTTGGGTTTTCCACCATTTCAGCCAGAATTGGAACTTTCCCAGCCTGATTTGGGGCCCTTGCACCTGCAAGAGGTTTGTCTTCCAGAAATCTGCCAAACAAGCCCTGAGTCAGAATCTCCCCCATTTTCTCGCCGTAGTTATTATCAACAACAAAAAGGAGTTCAACAGGCTAATCGCAGAAGCCTGAGAATCGCAGCCAAGCATTCAGCTGATTAAGACTGCTTCCATGAGAAATTCTAGGGAGTCATGCATCTGGACACAGAGATTGACTTTCGGTTCTGGTTCCCCAGAGAAGTGTTCTTTGGTGGGAAAACGAGACCCTATTTAGGTTCCTTGCCCCGAAGGAATCTTGCGGAGTCAATTCGTCAGCTACTGGAGTAGGCTGTGTGTGGACAGCGCTACTCCCGTTTCCAAGCCTCGTTCCTGGTTCCAAGCCTTCGTTCACGTTTCCAGCCTTGTTTTGCTTCAAGGACCTTGCCTTGTTTCCTAGGACTCAGCCTTGCCTTCCAGGACCTTGCCTTGCTTCCCGGACCTTGCCAAGTATTTACCACGGATCTTGTCCCTGTTCCTCGTTCCTTGTTGCCTTGAATCAAGCTTTGTGTACCAAGAATCAAGCTATTTCCTTGCCTTGCCTAAGTTTCATGGACTAAAGGACCTTGTCATCTCCCCTCACTTTGCTTGGCAAAGTGAGTGTTTCGGTTATTGGATTACAACTTTGGACCTTAATATTTCATATTGGACATTGTTTCTTTGGACTAATTTTGACCTTTCCTGAAAGGTCTACTTCTGAACTATTTCCTATACTTGCTTTTATTAACGTTATATATTTCCTTAATAAAGATATTAGATAGATTCTGGCCTCTGTGTATGGTTATTGGTGCCCTGCAGCCTGGGTCGTGACAATTTACCAAAAACAAATCAGGCCAGACTAATCTGATCTCTCTTTTTTTGATAAAGTTACAAGCTGGGTAGATGCAGGGAATGCCTTGGACGTAGCGTACCTGGATTTCAGTAAGGCCTTCGACAAAGTCCCCCATGACCTTCTGGCAAACAAGTTAGTCAAATGTGGGCTAGGCAAAACTATGGTTAGGTGGATCTGTAATTGGCTAAGCGAACGAACCCAAAGGGTGCTCACCAATGCATCTTCTTCATCTAGGAAAGAAGTCACGAGTGGAGTGCCACAGGGTTCCGTCCTGGGCCCAGTTCTGTTCAACATCTTTATTAACGACTTAGACGAAGGGTTAGAAGACATGATCATCAAGTTTGCAGATGACACCAAACTGGGAGGGATAACTAATACTCCAGAAGACAGGAGCAGAATTCAAAACAATCTAAACAGATTAGAGAGATGGGCCAAAACTAACAAAATGAAGTTCAACAGGGACAAATGCAAGATACTTCACTTCGGCAGAAAAAATGGAATGCAAAGATACAGAATGGGGGACGATGCCTGGCTTGACAGCAGTACGTGTGAAAAAGATCTTGGAGTCCTTGTGGACAACGTTAAACATGAGCTTACAATGTGATGCGGTGGCGAAAAAAGGCAATGGGATTCTGGCCTGCATCAATAGGGGAATAGCATCTAGATCCAGGGAAGTCATGCTACCCCTCTATTCTGCCTTGGTCAGACCACACCTGGAATACTGTGTCCAATTCTGGGCACTGAAGTTGAATGAAGATGTTGACAAGCTGGAAAGCGTCCAGAGGAGGGCGACTAAAATGATCAAGGATCTGGAGAACAAGCCCTATGAGGAGCGGCTTAAAGAGCTGGGTATGTTTTGCCTGCAGAAGAGAAGGCTGATAGCCATATACAAATGGCCATATATAAATATGTGAGGGGAAGTCATAGGGAGGAGGGAGCAAGCTTGTTTGCTGCTGCCCTGGAGACTAGGATGCAGAACGGCTTCAAACTACAGGAAAGGAGAGTCCACCTGAACATCAGGAAGAACTTCCTGACTGTGAGGGCTGTTCGACAGTGTAATTCTCTGCCCCAGACTGTGGTGGAGGCTCCTTCTTTGGAGGCTTTTAAGCAGAGGCTGGATGACCATCTGTCGGGGATGCTTTGAAAGGGGTTTTCCTGCTTCTTGCAGGGGGTTGGACCGGATGGCCCGTGAGGTCTCTTCCAATTCTACGATTCTATGATTCTACGTTGCGCAGGGGATGCCCAGATGTTTTGATGTTTTCACCATCCTTGTAGAAGGCTTCTCTCATGTCCTTGTATGGAAGCTGGAGCTGATAAAGTAGGGTGAAATTTGATCATAAAGAGGTTAACCTTAAAATAGCTCCAGAGGTTCTACAGATTCCTAGAGGAATGTTCTGTCAGGGAATCTAGGTTAGGTACGTTTTATTGTACATTTGGAATTTCTAGGTTTTCCCATGTATCTTTATGGTCAACTTCCAGCAGAGGTAAAGATTCAAATCTGCCAAGGTTAAACCTTTAAACGTGAGCCAATTGTAAGTAATAATAACAATACCTTGCACCTCAGGATACTTCATGAGAAGCAGGCACCCATATCGCAGGGTCGAACTAGTTGACTCTGTTCCAGCAAAGAACAGATTAAGTGTGGTCATCTCCAAGTTCTTGATATGAAATTCACTGCTTGGATTGTCTTTTTCCTAAAAGCAGAAAAGAACAAGAAATCATGAGTGATTCCAAGAAGAACCACTGGCAGATTGAATGGGAAAGGGCATTCTATTCTGGACTGAAACTAGTCAAAACATGTGCTCCCCTCTATTAGAACCTGGTTGTCCATCTGTGCTTCAAGTGCAAAGTAGGGAAAGGATAGCCTGGCATTATGTATTGCAGTTACAGATACTTAACCTAAGATTCTAGAACCATAATTGCTCCATTAATATTAACATCACAGAGACAAAATGTCTCTCTCCTCTTTTAGTAGACAGAATCACTCCAAGAAATGAAGGGCTGCTCCGAAGTTGAATTGGGATTCAGGAGAATGATATATTTGTCAGACTCCTTCTTCAAGGAAAGCTGTGACAATCAGAAGCAGGATCCCTCGTCTATTGCCATGTCATTGCCTTGCTCTCTGACACGACACAGGGAAATAATAATAAATAAATAATAATAACTTTATTTATATTTGATCTGTTTAAGATGTAAAGGGCTTTGTGCGAATCTCTAGGTCTGGCTCATTCAGCACCTGATTACTTCAATTTGGAAGGCTTACGTGATTTGTTACTCCAAGGCTCTCTAGGGATACTTAAAAGAGACCCTTCCCACCTTTCATGCAGCAACAAGGTACCTTTTCCATCTGTATGAGGAAGCAGTCAATAAAGTCACGTGGAAAGTTGGGATCGAGGGTCTCTTGGTTCTCCTTGATTCTCTTGCAAATGAAGACCCTCATGCCTAGCATCAAGTCATAGACCTTGGTTTGGGGTCCTGGAAAGTATTTCAGGAAGCTGACATATATGTTGTAGAACTGCAAAAGGAGAAAAATATTATGGTGGATTACCTGCCACATTCCAACCCAGTATTAACAGCAATTTTAATTTGCTTTGGAAAGGGAATATCCAAGAGCACAGTTTTGTGCTAATTGGTAGAGGTGTGCGAAACAGCAGAAATCCATTTCATTTCGTTTCAAATTTTGGATGCCCCCTGCCCCGTTTCTTTTTAGGAAGCTTCAGGAAAATTCAGAAGAGGCATTTCTATTCGTAATTCGAAATCTGTTTGATTTTGTTTTGGTTTTTTTGGTAAGATTTAGTCCATTAGCATCAATGGGGAAACTTGCAAGGCCTTTTCCTGTCATTTTTATGACTATCAGGATGAAACTTGCCGCACTTGTAGAACACATTTACAACTGTAAACCCACCAAGTTTGAGAATGTTTCAATCTTCCACTGATTATTAGGAAAAAATTTAAATCTATACAAATAAAATTTCAAAGACAAAACAGTTATCCCCTTGAATTTCTCCACAGCAAAAGAACATGGGAAGGGCATTATTTCTGCCAAGTTTCAGAACGTTTTGGCTATCCACTGATTTTTAGTAAAATTTTAAAGTTTTTCAAATAAAATTTATTTTCAAAAATCCAGAAGAGGTATCTACTTGAATTTCTGCATGATGGGACAACATGAGCAGGGTGTAATTTCTGCGAAGTTTCAGAATGTTCAGGTCAACCACTGATTTTAAGGAAAGCAAAGGCAACCCCTTCTGATTATATCGTTATAAATTGTCCAAAACACATAGAGGCTTTGTGGTGAAAAGGAATAGTTGGTCATTCCAGGAAACAACTCAAAATAATGGCTGCACTGCATAATAAAATATGATTTGTGGGAGGGATTATTCTCAAGGCGGTACTGCAGCCAGCTACTTCCTGGCTGCACTGTGTAACAGGGTATGATTTATTGATTGATTTGGTGCAGAGGGGAAGACCCCTACTCAAAAAATGCACAACCATCCACACCTCCCTAGCAGAATTTAGGAAATAAAAGTTGAATAAGGAATATAGATGTCAAAAAATAAGAATTCTCAAAAAGCTAGTAGCTAGAGTAGCACTTTTAAACAGGCAATATAGGCCAACAACACACCACCCACAGAAAATAGAGGATCTCCACCCAGGTATTTATAGACCAACTTTGCAGATAACCATGTGATCCGCTTTCGTCTTCTGATTGGCTGACAAGGAAAAAATCTGTATGCAGCTGTCCTTGTCAATCGTGCCAACCAGTCCCCATCCCTGGAGCATCAGAGTAATATATAACATTCAAAAAAAAGTCTGAATCAACAGATTTTCCAAATTTATCCTAAATATTCAGAGACTTGTTTCAATTCGTAAATGCTTTGTAGGGCCCCTCTCGCATTGTATTTCGGCAGTTTACATCTCCGAATTGCCAAAATTGTCAAAAATCCTAAACAATGTCTGTAATTTTGCACACCTCTGCTAACTGGGTTGTTATGAGATGGGAGGAGTGAAAGTAAGCGAACAAGAAATCTGTGATAGGAAAGCAGAAGTTCAAAAGATATGAAGAAAGGCATGGAATCCACTTGCCCTTCCTAGGTGCTTTTGCTTGCTGTTGTGCATCTTGGGGTAAAAATTTTGCTTAAATGGAGGTGGAGTACAACATTAGGATAGTGATTAAGGTTTATAGTTTTCTAAGCAATTTTAAAAGGGAGTAGATTAGGGGTACCTGGGACCGGGCTGTGCTAATCTCCCGGAAGGTGTTGCATAACATCTCCATGAGAGCCTGGAATTCCTTGTCCTCATAGTCAAAGCGGTCCCCAAAAACAATGGAGCAAATGATATTTGACAATGCACAGCTGAAGCGGTATGTTGGATCAAAAGGCTTTTCTGTAGCAGAATAGCAAAGAGAATGAATGATGAATCAGTCCACAGAAGGCCCTTCTGGTGCCAAAAATAGCACACATACACACCGTGTCCGCTAAGTACCTCATCACATGAGGAGAAATCCTCATCATAGAACACTTTGCCCACGTAGACGGGACAGATCCCACCAGATCTCATCACATGACACACAGCTATTTCCAGTGGGCTTCCATGATGGCTGCATTGGCAAAGTGTTCAACAAGGGAGAATTCTGAAAACAGAAGACTACCCATGTTCTCTTAGAAAATATTGAAGACAGTGTGGGAGCATGCCAGAAGGTATACTTTCCAGTGTGTGATGGGCAAGTGGGTAATGGAGGCGATGCAGGCTACTGGGTGACAGATTTGCCCTGCTGCCCCACAATTTCCCTCTCTGCCCTATGAATTCCCCTGCTGTCCCTCGCAACACCAGTCTCCATGTGATGAGATCCTAATGGTCAGGCCAAGAGAGCTGTCATTCCTCTTGCTTTAGAGATGTTGGTACTTTCACTCATCATAATGAATTCAACCTGTCTTCGGCAGCTCTCTTACCCTTCATCTTGCGAAATTCCTCCAACAGGAATTGGGCCTCCTCTTGGATTCGTTCCTCAATAGACTTTTTCCCCATTCCAAAACCCCTCAAGATGCTGAGGGAGAAGCGACGCATTTGCTTCCAGCATTCTCCGTTGGAAAAGATCACTCCTGAGGAACACAGAAAAGAAATGACAAGTGAAGCTAAAGAAAAAGTGGAATCAATTGTTGTCAAGGCAGCTAGGATGCCTCACCATATCCTTGGAAGGTCTGCTCGAGTACAGGCAGGGTAGTCCTTCCACTGAACTCTTCTGCCTTGTCTATCAGGGCCTCCTTCATAGCTTGGTGTCCACATAAGACCAGAACCGGATGTGATCCAAAATAGACAGTGAAAACAGGACCATATTTTTCACTCAGCTGTTGGGGAAAATATCCATTCATACCTGTCACAATCCTGACATTTTGTAAAGTGTCCTATGAAATGCAAAAAAAAAAAAAAACATGCACAAAAAAAAACATGCACAATCACAACCAGCTCAAAAAGGTATCTGAAAACAGTGTTTATTTTGATGAAAATTCCTCTTTTTTTTATAAAAAAGATTTTTCCACCTCCCCAAAAACATTCTATACCTGAGAAAGTATCCATACTAGATATACATTACATCCTAATGAAAGTTTATCTGAAATGTCTCCATTGTATAATTTGCTAGGATCTGTAATTTGGCAATGCTGCTTGACACCGCATGAACATGCTGTGGAATCATGGGATCTGTAGTTTGGTGAAACACCAGTACTCTTTGGCAGAGAAGTCTAAAGACCTTGCAGAATTACAAATCCCTTGATTCCATAGCATCGAGCCAAGGCAATTAAAGTGATGCATTAATTCAACAATATTAATGCACCGTAAGGTTTTCAAGTGTTCTCCCTTGAGCTAAATCACTAGAGTTCTAACAAAGAATTCCAAATCCCTCATCAAATTTCAAATCCCTGGTATCCGGAGTGAGGCTGTGTGAATTTATGGTGCATCAAACTATTATCTTGGAAACTAAGAAGAATATTTTTGCTGCCTGATCTCTATTAGCATGGAGGTGGGTCCCACCATCAAATAGAAGATAATATTTTGCTTGCAAGTATATGTATATAGGGATATCTACAAAATTTGAGCAAAATAGAGTCAGACATGACTGGACTTAACGTCAGGGGAAAACCTTTACCTTTACCTTACAGATAATAAAACCACAGTTTTTCAAAGCCCGTGAAGGAGAACTGATAGAGACAGAAGAAGACTCAGTGTCTTTGTGAATATTAATCCTTTTCTTATATTTACCATTAGAGCCAAAAAGGCCAGGTTGAATTTAGAGGACACTCACTTTAAGGAGAGATTTATGTCAACTCTGTTCCATACACACACACACACACAGAGAGAGAGAGACAGAGAGAGAGAGAGAAGAAAGACAAAGAAAGTAAAGAAAATGATACAGAAGATGGCTTCAGCAGTAATGAACATTTCTAATTGTTCTTACCGCTCTTTCTAACTGCTTAACGTTCACTTCTGTCTATAACCACTCCTTTCTAATCAGATCTCTTTTTTCCATAAGTACACGAAGGAAAAAGAAAAAGCCATACCTTGAGAAGAGATTTTAAGGTCTGGGATGCCTTGATCTGCAGGAAATTCCCAATCAGGGGCAGAGGAGTGGGTCCTGGAGGAAGTCTCCCCTTGTGCCATAGTTTCCTCTTAGATGATATGAGCAGACGCCAAGAAAAATATACAACAAGGAGAAGGACGATTGTACCAACCCACTCCATGGCATGGGTTATCACTGTCAACTGCTCTTCTCTTTCAGCAGTGTGGAGACCTGGCTGGAGCTCTACAGTCTTTTATTAGGGCTGTTTGAGCACTGCCTTCTGCATTACACAACTGCACAGACTTGAAGCACAAGTCAACAATAAGAGTAGCTGGGGTCTAACTATTTTGACAATGAGGTAGCACCAGAAGCTTTCAGTATTTGGGCCTTACCTTCCTCAGCATCTTGTCCTGAAACAGTGATTCAAATGGCAAAGGCCCGCCAAGCAGCTATAATAAGGTTTTATTACACCAAGGAAAACAATATGCCGCCCCCACCGGCACTAAAACATCTTCAACTCCAAAATAACCTCTAAACCCCTCTTTGATGAAGCCATATGGTGTAAAACTTCAACTGTAAACCTAGACAAAATGCAAGCAAGGTTCATAAGAAATTGTAAAAGGAATTTGTCAGGAAATTGTAAAAGAAATATCCTACCAATGTGGTACAAGATGTATTTTAATACTTATTTTATATAACCCCTTTTCCTTGAGTAAGACCAAAGGTGGCTTTCAAGGTCAATATCCAAGGATAATGTTTCCCAGCAAAAGTAAGTTCTCACATAGCAGTCACCCCCATAACAAATGAATACCAAGCATGGGGCTGATACTTTATATGAGCAGCATGGTACCCCAAACAAATCGCAATTCATAATGTAGAAGTGATTTGAGGCTGAGGCTGAACAGTATCCCATGCCATCCAAAAGGAGGTGAACATCTAGATCCTTTAAGAACAATCACCTGATTTTAGACCTCTTCAAAAACAGTGATGCTTACCAATTACCATCATGATTTTCATAGGATGATGAAACCTCAAACAAGAACAAGGAGACACTGAATGGCAAAGTCTGACTATGAGGCTGAAATGGATTTTCAACAATTTCCCAAACAGGACTGGAGTTACTGACTATTTGGGAACATTTGTAGGAATTAAAAGAGCATGCAGGAGGTTCCTTCAATCTGTTGTTGTTGTCATCGTTGCTGTTGTTGTCATTGCTGCTGCTGCTGGCATATCAAAACCTGCATTTCAATGCAATTAAATGGTATCATAAGGTCTATACTGATCGTACAATGCAGTTCCAAATTGTATTATATGGCAGCCACAGAAATACAAAAACAACATCCGAATATTCCAGTAGCCTGGAAACTCTAATGCTGTTTTCACTTTGTTTTCTATCCCTGTGACAATTGGATTATGAAATGTTTGTGTTGTCATGAAAACAAGGATTGGTGATAAAAATTCAATGGAGACATCTTTTCCCCATAATAACTCTCACAGGAGTGAACCTTCCACTTGTAACTAGGAGTTATATGTAACTGGGATGTTTGTAACTTGGGGAATGCTATACTTCACCAACAACAACAACATTTTATTATGGTCCAAAGACCCTTATTGCATCATAGGTGTACAAGGTATGCAGGTTAATGAGATTAACAACATCCAGTTGATTAAACACACAAATTGATAAAATTTACGACAGTTAAAATTTACAACAGTTAAATGTTAAATTTAACAGTTAAATTTACAACAGTTAAAAACCGCTTAAAATCTCCAAATCAAAGATATGTACAGAAATGATAAATCTGAAGGCTTTGAAACAGAGCAGGGCTTCTGGGAAAGAGTTTGCCAGTTGAATAAGAATACTATATAATATACAAAAAACTATTAGTGGGAATTAGAAGCAGAGGGAATAACCAATGCAATGCTCCAATGGGCAAAGAATATCGGCCGTCCGATCTACCTACATGAGTGGGAATCGATTTGGAGGAAAAAAATTAAATACACTTATTCCATGGACATGAAAGAAAACTGGCTGAAAGTAATGCATACATGGTACCTAACCCCCAAAAAGATAGGATTTATGTATAAAAATACTAGTGTATATCCCCTCTCACAATTTCTAACCCAGACACACTTTCCCTCCCCCTGCCCTTCCTTCCCTGTTCCCCTGCCGTATGTCGTGTTATGTTTTATGATCTATGTTTGATGCTTTATGTTTTAAAAGAAACTTCTCAATTTCTTAGAATTGATCTTAAATCAACTGCTTATGTACTCATCCTGAGCTAAGTGGTGAATCAAACCAGATCCTAAACTAAAATCTCTGATCTTCAGCCGGTATTTAAATGCCCACCACCAGGCTCTTATTGACAGGGGTTGTGCTGGTACGGCTGTACCAGAAGCTCCAACTTTATTTTCTTTCTGCTAATGTTTGCAGTTATAGGGCAGGCCGCCTGTCCATCATCATTAAGTTTGGTTCCGCCCCTTGTTCAGGGCTCTGGGAGGGAAGGAGCCATTTTTAAGCCAGTCTCACTTAAGGAAGCTAAGCTATAGGACGTAGACCAGCTCGTCCCGAAGAAAAGCTTCATATCTCAAGAACATCTGGGGATATAGAACATCCGGGGATATAGAACATCTGAGGAATCAGAAATTCCAGAGGTTCTGGCTAAGAGCTCACAGCCCCTCAGTCTCACAGCTCCTGAGGGAAACTTTAAGCTTTAAAGTTTCCAAAGAAAGATCCACGCAATCCCAGCTGAAACATCTGCAAGCCTTGGTTGGTAGGTCCACTCGATACCAAGACACATTTGGAATCGGTAGTAGGTCCCACATCAGCTAGGCCCATATAATAGACAGCCTGGGAGAGGTTATAAGGGGTTTTTCTCCTTATAGAGAAAGCACAGTTATCCAAAGCCAATTGTCTGTCCCCTGGGGACAAGACTGAAAAGGCCATCAGTTTATTAAGGAAACCTTGAAGTGTTATTTGACTCCTTGAAGATTTATTATTTGTTCAATAATAAAGACTTTGTTATCTCACTAAAGACTCAAAGGACTATCCTTTTCAGGAAAATCCTCAAGAACCTCTCTTTGAGGCGCCCTGGCTTCCCGCTGGGCATAAAGTATACGTCCTATACAAAGACAATAGCTACAGGCCCAGCGTGTGGCAGAACAGGAGTGCTTCCCTGGATTCAAGTAATAAGACGCAGGATGGTACACATTTGGGGAGCTGAAAAGGGGCCCTCAAAAACTGTGTTTGGTGTTGGGCTATTTTTGCTGTTAAAACACCCAACCAGATGCTGGAAGCATACTGCAGCTGGGAAGATATCTTAGCATTAAATACTTTAGTTGCTGAAGGTATGAACGCCCGCCCCCACCCCCTCTTTAGTAGCAGTAAAACACAAAATAGCTGAACTATTTACTTGAGCTTTGAGGATAATAGAAGCAATATGAGTGGACCAGGGCAGTCTGTGGAGAAAAAAACCCCAGATATTGGGAAACTTCTGACCTGTTTCAGAATATGCCCATCAAAAGACCAACGGCATGGGAATTTTTTTCAAATACCAGAACTGTAGGTTTCACGTAGTTGAGTTTAGGTTGTTCTGGGAACAGTAATTCAGGAATTTCCTTAGTAAGTAATTTAGACCTGCCCTAGAGCATGAGATGATGGTGGCAGCATCTGCATAAAGAGAGAAGGGGATTCTTCTAGTGAAAAGCTTGAGCAAATGTCCATTGGGGTCCAAAAGGGAATCCTCTATGTCATTTATGAATATGTTGAATAGGGTGAGGGCAAGGATGCATCCTTGACATATCCCTCTGGACATAGATATTTCACCAGCAAGTTGGCTCAAGTTGCTACATCTGAAGTTTGCTGTCCCTGTAAAGGGCCTTGATAAAGCTTAGAAGTCTTTTGTCTTTCAGTGTCTTATTCAGCCTTCCCCATAGTTTGTTCCTTGAGATGGAATGAAATGCTGATTTCAGGTCCATAAAGGCCACAAACAGCCTGCGTTGTAGGAGTGTGACAGGTTTCTCAGCAAGATGGGAGAGCACTAAACAGTAGTCAGTAGCTGAATAGTTCTTTGTAAAAGTTGCTTGTGCATCAGTAATTGTGTTGTTTGACACCAGAAAGAAAGAAAGTCTCTTGCAGAAAAATTGTGTGTAGAGTTTTCCCATGATTGAGAGCAAATTGATTAGTCTATAGTTCCCAGGGTTGCTAGTAGGACGTTTCTTGTAAATTGGTGCCACAATGGCTTGTTTCCAGCTAGCCAGCATTTTGCTAGTGAAGTTTATCTTTGTAAATAGGGCTGCTAGTAAGGGTGCACACCAGTGTTGGTTTTGATGAGCAGCAGGAACATGGTTGATCCTGGGGCTTATCTGCTGTACTTAGTAAATCAGCATCAGAAAGTTTTATCAGTAAGAATGTAACTTCAAAGAAATATTTTTAAACCTAGTAAAACTATCCTTGGATTAAGAGACACCAGACTCAGATTTCCCCAAATGAGCAATGGGGCCATCCACAAACCCATAGCGAGGTGGCTGAAATGGTTATTCCAAATTATTGAGACCAACCACAAACCACTAGCAAGTTGGATATGAGAGAAATCTTTTAAGACAATGAGATTGAAGGGGAAACACCACACAAAGCCAGAAATGCTATGGGCAATGCAAGGGTGTGTGAAATTACTATTTTGGTTGTATCTTAGATAGCCGGATGTGTGTCTTTATTTCCCAATAAATTCTGTTTCTTTCAGGGAAACAGAGCTGTCTGGGTGAATCCTTGGCCCGCATGGAGCTTTTCCTCTTCTTTACCACCATCCTGCAGAATTTTCAATTGAAGTCCCTTGTGCCCCCCAAAGATATTGACCTCACTTTTCAAGAGAGTGGCTTTGCCAACATCCCACCCTATTATCAGTTCTTCATCATCCCACGTTGACCCCGGGTCCCTCCCTTTCTCCTTCAGCCTGGGATCTTTTCCTCTTTCTGGGATCCTTTCTCCTTATATCCTTTAATAACACCTGGTTTTCTGGCATTGTTTCTGCTCAACACCCTTTCAATGAAGCTGAGTTAAGGCACCCTTTTTAAACATCTATTTCAGTGGGAGACTGAAAATAGTTTGATCCCTAGAGTAACTTGAAAATAAAGATGCAATTCTTCACGCATTTTGGGTTTGCAGGGATCCATGAGAGATTTTAGCAATTTTCTTCCCTCTGCATGAAGTCTATGCATGCAGTCTATGAAGAATGCTTGCCCATGGAAGAGGAAGAAATGGGAAAGAAATGGGAAAGAAAGGCTATACGATTATGAAATGAAATCCAGAGAGTACATGACAAAGCTCTTAACCCCTACATAATGTAGAATGTTTGCTGTGAGACAATAAGACCACAGTAGAAAGCTCCAAAAGCAAGCATGGGATATCAAGTAAATTAACTAATAAAACTGAATATGATCCTTCTCCTCCCTGTTTTTAGGAGATTTCTACCTGAGGAAAAAGCCACAAAGGCATCATTCATCTTGAAGCATCCATGCTCATCCAAGAAGTTCTCTGGGTTGAAAGCATTGGGGTATTTAAACATTGTAGGGTCATGCAAGACACTGCTCAGCAATGGGTAGACTATCATCCTCTGGGAAAGGAAAGGGTTAGGAGCTCAGAATGACAAAATGCAATTCCAGAACAGAGTAACGCACAGTATTTTTCATCCACTCGCAATCCATTTAGGTGTTCTATGTAAAGATTGCAAAACAGTTGATCGATGTCAAACTGCATTAATTCTGCTGTGTAAATGCACCTAATATGGGATCTGTTAACCTTTCTTCTAAAATTTTAAGAAAAGTTTTTTTCTTAGTTGTATCACATAGAACCTGTGACCTCTAGAAATTTGTTATTGATTTTCAAGTGGAATGTGGTGTTGAGAACTGAATATTTCAATGTAGAGCTAAAGTGCATCCAGCTAGGGGTGTTTACGATATCGTTTTGGTGTACTGGATTCAAGGGATTTGGCTGCCAAATCCCTGAAAACAAGCTTGGTGGGGGGCAGCGAAAGCCTTAGGTGATATGGATCACAGCAGCTGGATCTTTTTGGCTAATTGGGGGCTAATGGGGACCAATGGGGATGTGCAGCACTCTGCCTGAGTGTGGGCAGCCTCACAAATCAGGCTAGCTGCGGCTCCTCTTCTTCTTTCTTCCCCGGAAGCCTCCCTTCCAAAAGCCCGCCTCCCCCAAGTGCCCACTTGAGGTAAATGGGATCTTGCTTTCCCGGCAGCACTGTGTGCGATGTGGCCATTGAAGGAGCCTCTGTGCTCTCTCCCAGAGAATCGTGGCAGTTGCAGTTTCACTCTCACAAGTCAACGGTAAGAGCAGACTTGAACCAACCATATTGACCATTAGTCTGTGGAAGAAGGGGAAAATATTTGTTTATTGCTTCATGCCATGGGACTGGACAAGAAACGGATTGCCCTTCTGCTCTCTTTCAACTCTATGGTTCTGTAATAGTTTCTTCCCTGGTAAATCAGTGTTATGGATATATTTTTTTTCCAGAAGGCATATGTGTTTTAATGTTTGCACTGTAGCAGACATTCTAAGATGTCTTAGATAAATTACCAATTTTTATTAGCTGTAAAGGGGGGCCCTGGTGGCACAGTGCGTTAAAGCGCTGAGCTGCTGAACTTGCGGACCAAAAGGTGCCAGGAATGAGCACCCGCTGTTAGCCCCAGCTCCTGCCAACCAAGCAGTTTGCAAACATGCAAATGTGAGTAGATCAATAGGTACCGCTCCAGTGAGAAGGTAACAGCGCTCCATGCAGTCATGCTGGCCACATGACTTGGAAGTGTCTACGGACAATGCCGGCTCTTCGGCTTAGAACTGGAGATGAGCACCAATCCCCAGAGTCAGTCACGACTGGACTTAACGTCAGGGGAAAACCTTTACTTTTACTTACTTACTATATACAGTGCCATTATAAGTAAGTGGCACTTACTATATACAGTTGGTCCTCCATAGCCACAAGTTCTGCATCCGTGGATTCGACCAACCATGCCTCAAAAATATTTGGGGACAAAAACTTCAAAAAGTAAATCTTGGTTTTGCCTGCACAGCAAATGCAATGTTGGCTGATTTTTGACCTTTTAAAAATGGCTGTTTTTCCATTTGTTTAGAGCACTTTGTAATTTTCATGGGATGATAAACCTCAGACAAAAAACAAGGAGACCTGTAATAGCAAAGTCTGCCTCTGTGGGATTTAAAAGGTTTCCTACCCAAGGTTCAAATTTGGAGTTCCTGACCATATGATAATATTTGCAGGAATTTAAAAAGTACTCAGAAGCTTCCTTCAATCTTTTGTTGTTATTAACACAATAAAACCTGTACACTTGGTGAAAGCCACAGTTTGTTTTGCAATTTTTTTTTGCAAATTCCCAAAATAAAATGTGCATTGATTTCATTGTCCCATTTTTACATTGTAATATTTTACTTTGCTTCAGTACAGTTTCTGGAGTCTTTGAATGCCTGGGAAGGAAAATGGCAATGAAGATTCTTTGGTGGCTCCTCTCAAAGAAGCACTGAAAGATTTGAGGAAGCCGGTGCTTCTTTCAGTTTCAGACAAGGCTCTTGCCTCAGAGAACAGGACGTATCCTTTTGTTTTGTAAGAGTTAATGCTATATGTAAATAAACACACATACATGCTGTGTGTATATACATATAGTAGTACACCTACCCTCATCTTATATGTGAGGATACCTTAGAATCTCTAATGCAATAACAAGAGCAAAAGTTGGCAAAGCACCCAGACCAGATGGTATCAAAACAGCCTATTACAAATTCTCCATTATACCCTATTACAAATGGAAAATAATCACTTCCCTCCTTATGTTTATTCTGACAGCAGAAATACCACTGAGAGCCACCTGAAATAAAATAATATTAAGGTAAAGAAACAAACATTCAAACTGAAAGCATATGCATATGATGTAATCTTGGTTCTGGAAAACCTGGTAGAATGTATGGAAGTACTGTTAAACTCATCTAAATTTCCCAAAATATACAAAGGTGATAATAAATAATACATGTTTGAAGTCTAAACTAAAAGAAGGGAAATATTTTTAAGTTGGACTAATGTGTGCAAAAATATCTATTGCTAAGTTGGATTCATTCCAAGAAAAAAGATGAATGCACAAAAGTCTGTGCAAGAAGAGAAGGAATGGAGATGAAGGTGAAATAAAAAGACAGTCCATTGCCTCAGTGAATCTTGATGGTCTCCTTAGATATAGTGCTATCTCTGAAGTGTCCTTCGTGTTTCTAAGGGACACTCACTCACCTTGAGGAGAGAGTTTATGGTTTCTGATTATGTAATCTGTAGGACATTCCCAAACAGAGGCAGGGGAGTGAGTCCCTAAGGAGGACTCCCCTTATGTGGTAGTTTCATCATAACTGGAGGAATAACAACAGAGAAAAGGTAGGTGACAAAAAAGAAGGTAACTGCACCAGCCAATTCCAAGTTGCAGGTTTTGTGGTCACGTATTCCATCTGATTCAGTTCCACGTGTTCAATTGTGGCTTTTTTTTGTAATGGTCCAGAAGCAAATATGTTGAATGCTCTGCCTGTGAGATGCAAGTCAAATTTGCTCAACTCTTCCTTGGTTAGCCAGTACTGTGGCTGTTGGGTCCAGAGGAAAAGATATGGATTCGCAGTTCGTGGTTTCTGCAGATAAAAGGATTAGCTTTCATGGATCTTAGGAATGAAGATCCACCACAATGTAACCCTAGACTACATTATAACTGCTCATCCAGATTTATACTCTGTCAGAGCCTCTACTGGATCTTAGTGTAGACGTACTGCACTGCTGTGATGACTCATGGGCCATGTAGTCCCGTCCCTAACACTGTTGTGACAGATGAGGAGGAAAACTTAGGTTTTCCTCCGTTTCAGTCAGAATTGGAACTTTCTCAGCCAGAACTGGAACCCTTGCACCTGCAGGAGATTTGCCTTCCAGAAGTTTGCCAAACAAACCCTGAGCCGATATCT
Source organism: Anolis carolinensis (assembly GCF_035594765.1). NCBI lineage: Eukaryota > Metazoa > Chordata > Lepidosauria > Squamata > Anolidae > Anolis > Anolis carolinensis. Next base: position 9,992,080 of record NW_026943821.1, on the reverse strand, counting down.
CCCCCATTTTCTCGCCGCGATTATTATAAACAACAAAAAGGCGCTCAGGAGGCCTCTCGCAGGAGCGCTAGGATCGCCGCCAGGCATTCAGCTGATTAGCCTGCTTCCCATGAGAAACTTTAGGGAGTCATGCATCTGGACCCAGAGAATGGCTTTCGCTTCTGGTTCCCCAGAGAATCTGCTCTTGGCGGGAAACCGAGACCCTACTTAGGTGTTTTGCCCACGAAGGAGTCTTGCGGAGTCAATTCGTCAGCTACGGGAGTAGGTTGTGTGTGGACTACGCTACTCCCGCGGTCGAGTTCTTGCTCCTGTTTCCAGCCCTGTCTTGTTTCCCAGGACCTTGCCTTGCTCCACGGACCTTGCCTTGTTTTTGGACCTCGCCACGAATTTACCACGGATCCTGTCCTTGCTCCACGTTCCTTGTTGCCTTGAATCAAGCTTTGTGTTCCAAGAATCAAGTTTACTTCCTAGCCTTGCTTAAGTTCATGGATTAAAGGACCTTGTCATCTCCCCTCACTTTGCTTGGCAAAGTGAGTGTTTCGGTTATTGGATTACAACTTTGGACCTTACTATTTCATATTGGACATTGTTTTCCTGGACTATATTTGACCTTTCCTGAAAGGTCATCTTCTGAACTATATTCTACATTTACTTTTATTGACTTTACATATCTCCTTAATAAAGATATTAGATAGATTCTGGCCTCTGTGTATGGTTATTGGTGCTCTGCAGCCTGGGTCGTGACAACTGCATTGTGTTGAGACACAGCAGCATTCACATGGGAAAGCATCTAAATCCCATTCTAAATTGTTAATACACTTAACATTTCAAGGGTATTTTCAGTCAAATATGTTGTTATACAGCATTCTTTTATATCTGAGGTATGTAACACAATCTGATTATTCTGGGTTTCCCCCCCTGCAACCTATAAATCCTGCTATGCAGACAACCAGTGAATGCAGGATTTGTGACAGACAAGGATCAGTTATCAGTGAAAGTTATCAGTTGTCAATGATGGTCAAAAATCTAACTAGTAGAGTAACAATCAGAGGCGGTTCAACCGCCAGCTGAACTAGGCACTTGCCTGTGGCGCAATTCTGTTCTGGGCGCAGTTGAGGCGCTCCCAGGTGCACGCGTGTGTGTGCACGCGCACCTCGGCCTCCTCTCGGCAGGATCCTTCCCTCCATGCCTCCTTCCATGCCTCCCTCTCTGGCTTCCTGCCCCCTTTGGCCCTCCGCCCCGTCCCCGCCTCTCTCTCTCTCTGTGCACTCCTCCTCCTGAGTTTGGAAAGGGCTGCCTAGCTGAGCTGAAGTCCTGGCTGCTGGGGCTTGCCTCCTGGAGATGCTTTGGAGGGCGCTGGGGCGAAGAAGCCTCGCTGAAGCTCTGGGCGGGCGCCCTTTGGGACAAAGCAGTGCCTCTCTTCCCCCGTTTGGCAGCAGATGAGAGCCAGGTTGGCCTCCTTGGACCTGCTTCGGCTTCCCTCCCCTTTGCCTTTACAGCCGGAGAGCCAGGGCTGCCTGCACATGCAAAATGGAAAGGCCAGGTGGATCTCTCCTACTTGCTCAGGATGGGCTCCCATTGGCTATTTGGCGCTGTTTCAGCCGATACTGGCCAATGGGAGCTCTCCTTCCTTTTCTCCCTCGCCTGTGCCTGGAAGCCACGCCCCCTCCTGTTGCTTTCCTCCATTAGCAGCAGCCAGGCAAGCAACGCGCGCCCTGCGAGGTAGGCTAGAAATTTAGAGCAGGATTTAAAACTGCTTTTTATTTGTGGGTTGCTGTGAGTTTTCCAGGCTGTGTGGCCATGTCGGGAGGCATTGTCTTCTGGCGTTTCGCCCATGGGGCATGCATCCTCGGGGATTGTGAGGTCTGTTGGAAACTAGGCAAGTGGGGTTTATATATCTATGGAAGGTCCAGGGTGAGAGACAGAACTCTTGTCTGCTTGAGGCAAGTGTGAATGTTGGAATTGGCCAGCTCGATGAGCTTTGAATAGCCTTGCAGCTTCAAAGCCTGGCAGCTTCCTGCTTTTTATTAATTTATTTATATCCCTCTCCTGACGTTTTACCCACATCTATGACAGGAAGAGCCAGCTAATACCTCCCAACAAAGGATTCCCCTAGGCATGAAGCCCCCACCCTCCCTGATTGATTTTGCAGCTGCAAAGCCATTCAGTGCTAATCAATCTGGCCAATGGCAACATTCCCACTTGCCTCCAACAGTTCTTCTACCCTGGACATCATTCCACAGGTATATATACGCTCCACTTGCCCCCACCCTCTCTGATTGACTTTGCAGCTGCAAGGCCATTCAATGCTAATCAAGGTGGCCAGTTGCAACATTCACACATGCCTCCAACAGACAAGAGTTCTTTCTCCCACACTGGACATTATTCCATACTTATATAAACCATTGAAAATCAACAAAACCTGGCAACCACCATTAAAACACTTTATAACCAGGACAGTGAATAAAGAGCAACACACAGAAAACAGAGGAATTGCAGACAGGCAACAATCAGGGCCAGCTAACACCACCCAACAAAGTATTACCCCAGGGAGGAATAAGCCAGGCTTTCAGGCTCCAAGGCCACTAAGTGCTAATCAGGGTGACCAATTGACTATGCCACAGCAACTGGCTAGTAGAATCATAAAATGTTAAAATTAGAAGGGACCTTAATGGCCATCACATTCAACCGCATTTACACACGTAAAGCATTCCTGAAAGATGACCATCTTTCCCCAAAGATGGAAAGTCCACAACAGTCCTATACAATCAATTCCACTATCACACAGAATACAAACATTATTCCTAATATTTAGGTGCTTCATTTCCTAGTTTTAGGTGAGATTAGGTCATTGTACCTTCAAGCCATTCCTAACTTATGGCAATCCAATCACAGGGGTTGCTTGGCAAGACTTGTTCAAAGAGAGGATGCTGCTGCTTTCCTCAAAGGCTGAGAGAGAGTGACTTACCAAAGGTCACCTAATGGGCTTCCATAGCACAGCAAAGAATTTGAACCCAGGTCTCAAGAGCCATCGTTCAATGCTCAAACCACTACACTGCTGTTTTAGGCTTGATAATGGCCCCTTCTGCACTGCCATATAAAATCCAGATCATCTGCTTTGAACTGGATTATATGGCAGTGTGGACTCAGATAATCCAGTTCAAAGCAGATAATGTGGATTATCTGCTTTGATAATTTTATATGGGAGCAATTGGTGTGTGTGGGGAGGGGCAGCACCAAAATTTGGGGGGGGGGGGCAAAATTCTGTTTGCCTACTCTTGAAAATTATGTAGAGCCGGCTGTGGTAACAATGCCACTAAATGATTAAAATGTAAGTTGAATTACCGTACTGATGATTTGGAGACTGAAAAAGGAATTAAAAAACAGCATTCCATGCAGTCATTTATTTATTATTACATCAGTTCTACCCCGCCCTTCTCACCCATCAGGGGACTCATGTGCCGGCCACATGACTTTGGAGGTATCTACATACAACGCCGGCTCTTCGGATTAGAAATGGAGATGAGCACCAACCCCCAGAGTCGGACAAGACTGGACTTAATGTCAGGGGAAACCTTTACTTTTATTTAAAAACATCAACAGAAAATACTTCATAAAAAGGACTCTTCTCTCTCAGGAAAAGTGTGTCAGACCAGCTGAACACCATTTCTGAACACCATTATGAACAGCCGGCTCCTCTCAAGAAACTAACTTCAACAGGAAGAATGATAAGAATGCTTGAGGAATGGATGAAGGATGAAGTTAGCGTATACCCTGTTTCCCCGAAAATAAGACATCCCCGGAAAATAAGACCTAGAGGAGATTTTGCTGAATTGCTAAATATAAGGCCTCCCCTGAAAGTAAGACCTAGCAAAGTTTTTGTTTGGAAGCATGCCCACCGAACAGAACACCAGAGCATGCAGGATCGGTAAATATATGTACCATTGATTGTTGTACATGGAAATAATGGTAATAACAAGAAAATCTTGATAGGATTCATGGTTTGTCTGGTTATGCTGATTTGTGACGACAACTGCTGTACAGTACATAATGTTCATTTTTTGTTCAACAATAAATGTGAATTCTTCTTCATGGAAAAATAAGACATCCCCTGAAAATAAGACCTAGTGCCTCTTTGGGAGCAAACATTAATATAAGACACTGTCTTATTTTCGGGGAAACACGGTATGTGTAAATGTTGATGCAATGTCCCCTTTTGTCTATGTAACCAATATAGTTATTATAAAACCCAGTACTGGAGTCTGTGTTTACTTCTTTCTCTGAAAGTGTCTAATGCAACCTGTCTCACAGAAAGTGGGATAAAAGAACTTTTCTAATGTTTAAGAAAGTACTTATGACACATAGAGTTTAGATTGTTCTTATTTTCAGGAATGCACAACCCAGCATTACATTAATGTGTTTTTTAATAATACAGTAGAGTCTCACTTATCCAACATAAATGGGCCGGCAGAACGTTGGATAAGCGAATATGTTGGATAATAAGGAGAGATTAAGGAGAAGCCTATTAAACATCAAATTAGGTTATGATTTTACAAATTAAGCACCAAAACATCATGTTATACAACAAATTTGACAGAAAAAGTAGTTCAATATGCAGTAATGCTACGTAGTAATTACTGTATTTATGAATTTAGCACCAAAATATCATGATGTATTGAAAACATTGACTACAAAAATGCGTTGGATAATCCAGAACATTGTATAAGCGAATGTTGGATAAATGAGACTCTACTGTATTTCAAAAACTATTAAAGACAATTACATGGGTAAAAAAAGGAAACTACATAATAAAATCTATAATTGTATTCAAATTTCACAAAAACGTTGATTAGAATAAAAGATACAGAATTTTGAAATATCATTTATATTTATATATTCACTTTAAATTGGAATATGTAAAAATCAAGATCAATGACCCATACATATAATCATATTTCTTTAGAAATTACATAAAAATACTTGATAGTTTAGGAGAAATAAAAGTATAAACTTCTAAAGCAAGCACAAATTATCAAAGTTGTGCAAAGGATAATTTTATCCTGCATTTTATACAAAAGTGACAATGTGGCAAAATGTTTATTTATTTATTTATTTATTTATTTATTTATTTATTTATTTATTTATGTATGTGCTTACTGCCATATTTACTTATTTATATGTCACCTTTTCCTGGAGCAAGACCTAAGTTGGCTTCCAAGGTCAGAATCCAAAGACAGGATTATCTGGCAAAAGTAAGGTTGCAGTCACTCAAATAAGAAATTACTCCAAAGCATAGGACAGTAACTTATACATTGTTGGAAAGGTACCCAAAAAAATTGCAATTTGTAATGTAGAATTACTGGTGATTTGAGTCTGGTGCTGGGCAGGACATCCCATGCCACCCCAAAATAGGTGACACCCCCGTTCCTTTGGGAACAATCATATTCCATGTGTGGGGGAAAGCAACCTCAGGGTCAGCGTGGGATGGCGCAAAGCTGGTAAAAGGGTGGGATGTTGTAAAAGCCACTCATCTGAGGAGTGAGATCAATATCTTCAGGGGGCACAAGGGACTTCAATTGGAAATTCTGCAGGATGGTGGTGAAGAAGAGGAAAAGTTCCATGCGGGCCAAGGATTCACCCGGGCAGATCCGTTTCCCTGAAAGAAAAATATGATAATTTATTAGGAGGTAAGGACAGACACATCCAGCTATCTATAATTAGATGCCTCCTGAGATGCAACTAAAAGAGTTATTTCACCTCATATCCCCTTGCCTTGTCTATAGCATCTCTGGCTTTGTATGATGTTTCCCTTCCAATGAACTATCTAGTTGGAAAATCCAAAGGCAGCTAAGATCATTTCTAAATTTGTCGGTATTGATGTTACAGATTTGGATCTCTAGAGCTATTTGTAAGTAGGGATGTAATGCTTCAATCATATTGGATTTGAAGGATGCATTTAGTTATTTTTAGCAATTTTCTTCTGTCTACAAGCTATACTCCCCAAACTCTGCAGTTTATTTTAAGAAAAACTTTTTTTAATTTTATATGCAACAGAACAACTAGACAAAGAAGAGGAAAATGAAGAACTGAAGGAAGAATCTGATATGGATGCCTGCACATTAGAATTTCCACAATGATGACCCTAAAAATACTCTCATTGATTGTCTTGGTCTCAGCAAACAAAAGGAAAAAGATATTTTAACACCTAAGATCAACAGAGTCTGACTTAATTGCTATTCACAAAACCCACATCAAAAAAACAAATCTATGTATTCAATTACATTTAAGAATTAAATCAAATCCACATTGCATTGGACATCATTATGAAAAGGGAGATAGCAACATATATAAAAGAAAATCTATTGCCTACTAAATTAAATGCAGATCAGGAAGGGCACTTTCAGTTGAGTACAATCAATCTATACAACAAAAAATTGCTGGCCAATATACATGCCCCTAATAATGCACAGTCTGCCTTCTTTACCAAAAACACAAAGAAATAGAAGACATAAAGTAAGACAAATTGATCATATTGGGAGACTTCAATGCAGTAGCAGAACAAAATATAAACAGAAAATAGACATGAATAAAAAACAAAAAAAGGAAGATAGCTCCCACAGAGTTTTTGGAAGCTTTTAAGGAATTTTAGCAAATTATGCCAACATAGATATCTAAAAGGAATAAAAGTGAAAAATCAAAAATACAAAATAAAGTTATTTGCGGATGAAATTACCCTAATGTTGGAAAACCCACTGAAGCTTCCCCACTGCCAGTGATGTTTTTCCTAGTGAGCAATCGCGACCTCCAATATTTATTTATTTATTTCCATTATTTCTATCCCATCCTTCTCACCCAAAGGGACTCAGGGCGGCTCAAAGTCTGGCAAAATTCAATGCCAATATACAATGCAAGAAGATAAAACATAAGCAATTAAAACAATTAGATAATTTAACAAAGTACAATAAATAGATTTAAAACAATACAATATACTTACAAAGATTCATAAGTTTAGTTAAGTTTCGAAATTTTTCCTCAAAAATTCAGAAAGAACTTGGAAATTAAGTGCTAGCACTCCTACTTTTGAACACAGTTTAGAACCACTGTTTGATGGATTGCACATGCCTAGTGAGTATACTAAATTGGTTAAGAGTATGTATCCATCTTGATAATGAAAGCTTCTTGAAAGTGCAGATTTAAAATTTGGCTTGCCTGCATACTTAATTTATGGAAATGTGTCAGAGGACCCAAAGTTTAAAAAAACATGCAATAAGGAAAATTCTGATGAAAACTTGGAATAAGCACAAATGAAATTTTTAAACAAAAATACCACAATGGAATTCGACTTAGGTTGTTGTGGCTCAGCCATTATGGACCCGGTTTCATCGAGAGTTAGAGTTAGAAACAGATGAGGCGATGGAATTCGAGGGCATTCCTGCTTCAGTTCCAGGCCCCATGGCCTTGCAGCTGCCGGATAGTGGCATCAAGGATCCGCTAATTGACAAACATTCCGAAATCTCTCCAGTGTTACCCATACCAGATGGTACAGACTTGGGGGAGAATGGAACTTTTAATCGGAGAGATTTGGTTACAAAAGATAGGAGCAGGAAACGGGATGAGAAGAAGTCAGAGACTTGCTCTCAAATTGGATAATGATTAATTTTCCCATGAGAACTTTATGGGTCCTATACTCCCTAATTCTTGCAGACTTGGGATTCTGTTAAAAGTACTCCTCACTCTATTCTCATTGCGGTTCCTCGGAAGAGGTTCCAGTTTCCAGCTCCTTGCCAGGTCTCCTGAATCCGTGCCAAGTTCCCAGTTCCAGGTGAGCCACGTCGAGCCGAGACTTCCAAGTAGACCTTGCCTTGTTACGCGACTTCCTTGTTCCTGAATCGAGATTGACTCTGCTTTGTTTACCTTGCTTCCTTGATTTTGCTATGGGACTTTTCAAGTGGATTTGCAGTGCTGTGATTCTGCTATTGCTTCATGGACAAACTTTGATTTCTTAAAGGAAGCTATCGAGCTTCACTTGTGATTACAAATTGGACATTGATAAACTCTTTCTGAATTGCAATAGACTACATATTATGGACTATTTCTTACTCTGACTTTCCACCTTAAATGCACCTATATATATATATATATATATATATATATATATATATATATACACACACACAGTAGAGTTTCACTTATCCAACGTTCTGGATTATCCAACACATTTTTGTAGTCAATGTTTTCAATACATCGTGATATTTTGGTGCTAAATTCATAAATACAGTAATTACTACATAGCATTACTGCGTATTGAACTACTTTTTCTGTCAAATTTGTTGTATAACATGATGTTTTGGTGCTTAATTTGTAAAATCATAACCTAATTTGATGTTTAATAGGCTTTTCCTTAATCTCTCCTTATTATCCAACATATTCGCTTATCCAACGTTCTGCTGGACCGTTTACATTGGATTAGCGAGACTCTACTGTACTCTGCTTCAATGAACAGCTTGTGTGTTATATTGGCTCCTGCCTGGTTTTCGGATGCTCGCGCTGTCTTGGGGTGCAACATAGGAAGCCTTCAAGCAAAGCGGAAATCGCATGGGTAACAGAAAATGTTTAACCTATGTGGATTTATTCAAGAAGGCACAAGGCAATCTCCAACTAAAAACAAGGACAGAAACAAATCAACAAGGCTACAACCTGAACTGGTTTGAGTGTACACAAATGCTTTATAAATATAAACAAGATATACAAATAGAATTTGCGGAAGAAAAGACAGATTTCAAAAAAAAATTACAAGTAAAAAATATATTACTATCTAAAATTTACACGCTGCTGGTAAATTGAAGATGAAAATATCAAATAATGTATGCTAACTGGGCCAAAAATATTAACCATACAATTACTCTAGGCCAGTGATTCCCAAAGTGGTGCTGCAGTGATCCAGGGGGGCGGTGATGGCACCTATTAGGACATGGGGGCGGGGCCAGGGGAGGGGCGGGGCCTCTTTTTAAGTGCCGGAGACAGGGCTGAGCCCCTGAGGCACCTGTTAGGATACATGGGGCGGAGCTAGAGGAGTGGGCATGGCTTCTTCCCAAGAGCCCGAGACAGGGCTGAGAATCTATACCTCTTCTGAGGTGCTTGTTGGGATACAAAGGGGGCGGGGCTTCCTTCCAAGAGTCCGAGACAGGGCTGAGCCTCAATAACTCTCCTGAGAGGCCTTTTAGGACTAAAGGGCGGGGCTAGGGGTGGGGGCGGGGCTCTTCCCAAGAGCACAAGACAGGGCTGAGCCTCTGTTTACCTCCCCTGAGGTGCTTGTTGGAACACAGGGGTGGGGTATAGAGGTTCAACCCCGTAAGGTACTTGGGAAGAGGCCCCGCCCCCTTCCTCTAGCCCCGCCTCCTGTGTCCTGGAAGGCACCACAGGACAGGGATAGAAGCTCAGCCCTGCGTCAGAGCTCATAACTCCGCCCATCCCAGCCCTGGCTGCCCATTTGTGGCCCCGCCCACCTCCCCCTTGTCCTCCCAGCTCTGCATCTTGGACTTGGGAGAGGCTCAGCCCCGCCCTCTTGAGCAGGAGCGACGCCCACCCCTCTAAGCCACGCCCCCCTTTCCAGGAGGCGCTGAGTCATATTTGTTCTGGAAAGGGGGGAGTAGGCCAAATAAGTTTGGGAACTACTGCTCTAGATAAGTGAGAATGCCTCTGAAAAGTAAAAATAAAAATATTCAGAAATTATTCACTGTTGGAAAACTTTTTCAAAATGTTCTATCAACATTACACATCACCCGTAAAAATAGCCAAAATGCAGCCACAATAGAAAAATACCTGCTGGAAATGTAAACAAGCAAAAGGGATCATTTTTTCATAGGTGGTGGTCGTGCAAGAAGTCAAAAGATCAAGATCCATAAAACTATAGAAAAAGTCTTTAAACTACAAATACCCACGCATCCAGAGGCATTCTTACTAGGCATAACAGATAGATCAGTTTTGAAGACATATGATAGACTTCATTTTCATGACAACTGCAGCAAGAATTGTGTATGCGCAGATGTGGAGATTAGAAGAAACATCAAAAATGAAAGAATGGATAGCTGAAACAACAGAAATTGACATTTTGAAAGATATATTCAGATAATAGACCCTTTAATATTCCATTCAAGGATGGAAACCCATGGAGGAGGAGGAAGTGGGTAACACAGGCTATACAGTACATGAAATCCAGAGAGTGCATGGCAAAGTTCTTAACCCCTACATAATTTTGCATGTTTGCTATGGGGGAATAAGGACACCACAGTAGCAAGCTCTAAAAGCAAACATGGGATACCAAGCTAATTAACTAACAACATGTGAATGCGATCCTTCTTTTCATTGGTGTTTTTAGGAAAGGTCTACCTGAGGAGAAAGGCACAAAGGCATCATTCTTCTTGAAGCATCCATTCTCATCCAAGAAGTTCTCTGGGTTGAAAGCATTGGGGCTTTTAAACATTGTGGGATCATGCAAAACAGTGCTGAGTAATGGGTAGACCGTCATCCCCTGGGAACGGAAAGAGTTATGAGTACAAAATGGCAGAATGCAGTTCCAGAACAACTATCTTGCACAACATTCTTTCAATGTAAAGACTGTGGAACAGTTGGGGTTATTGGAATGAGGCTTTGCACTTTGTCTAGACCGCCCTCCCCTTTTATTCACTTTGCTATTAAATGGTGGTCTTTGCATTTTATCATTTTATTATTTTACTGTTTTTCTATTGTATTATATTGCATGACTGTGGTTTTAATGTGTTCTTATCTGCCTGAAGATGTTGTTTACATGCATTTTATTTTATTATTTGTTCTTTGGGCTTGGCCCGTGTTAGCTGCCCCAAGTCCCTGAGGGGGGATGGAGGTGGGATAGAAAAATAAAGCATTATTATTATAATATTACAGTGTTCCCTCACTACTTCGCGGTTCGCTTTTCGCGCCCTCGCTGTTTCACAGTTTTTAAATAAACACTAAAATAATAGTATAAATCATAAAATAATATTATAAATACCTCTTTCTTCTTCCTTCCTAAGGAGAAGCTGAAGGAAGGAAGGAAGGAAGGAAGGAAGGAAGGAAGGAAGGAAGGAAGGAAGGAAGGGCCAAAGGGAGAGAAAAGGAGGCTGAAGCGTGCATGTGCGTGCTTGAAAGGCGAGGAGGGGACAGAGACGCTACTTGCCAGCGAGATTGTAAACAACACAAATATAGTGTCCCTAGTTCATGGATTTTCGCTTTTCGCAGGTGGTCCTGGAACATAACCCCCACGATAAGTGAGGGAACACTGTATTACACTTCAACTTGTTTGATGGTTCAGGGTACAATCTTCTTTTGAGAGAGAAACAAACTGAGTGCCCATTGAACAAGCAAGTTCTACCAAAAAAGAGATAAGATCAGAACTGCAAAGATTCAAGTTGAGCATCTGCAAGGCACTAAACTGTGATTGTGGCAACCCCTGGTGGCTCATGAGATTCATCTAGGGAGGCCATGAGATGAATGGAGAACATTTTTATTGCCTGCATTTGATTGCCTTCTTCAATTGTTTCCAGGCCCCATCTACACCACCATATAAAATACATTATCTGCTTTCAATTCAATTGTATGGCAGTGTAGACTCATATAAAGTACATCCAGATAAGAGCTGAATGCTTTCCTTCTGTTCCCTTCCAAGCATAGAAATAGGTATTGGGGGGCGGGGGGATCTTGTTGCACCATTATAGCACAATTTTCACCTTTCCAATATTTTAAAAAGTAGATAAAAGAGGCATCATACAGTCTGGTAACTGTAGGAAGGATTGAATCACAGTGAAATGTCCAATGAATACCTTCAATTACTCGTATCCTTGTTGCCCCACTACTGTACCTTAGGGATGTGATATCCTCTGAATTCAGTGTCATGAATGACCATGTGGACCAAATCCATAGGAAGAACATCACTGCATCTCTGCACTTCGTGGATAACAGCATCTGTATACGGCATCTGCCGCCGATCTTCAGCATTTGGGACACGATTGGGGCCAATCACTCTATCAATTTCCTCTTGCACCTTTGCTGTTAAAGATATGAGGATAATTAATTCCTTAGGTTTCTGACTTTCAAAGGGAACTGAGATTCTACTTCCAATGAGACAAAAGGGGAACATGAAATTCCTTACTATTTGTTGCAGGAAGACTGACATTTCATCCCTAGCAACAACCTGTAATGACGCTCATTGCAGTCATGACCTTGGAGGTGTCTACAGACAATAACGGCTCTTTGGCTTAGAAATGGAAATGAACACCAACCCCCAGAGTTGGACACGACTAGACTTAATGTCAAGGGAAAACCTTTACTTTTTACCTAGAAAACTGCATGGCCTGATTGTTGCTTCCTCTTGTAGAGAGAGTACCATGAACTAGTTTTCCTCATACCTTGCACCTCTTCAATCACTTCTCTCCTTTCCAGTTACAGTAGAGTCTCACTAATCCAAGCCTCACTTATCCAAGCCTCTGGATAATCCAAGCCATTTTTGTAGTCAATGATTTCAATATATCGTGATATTTTGGTGCTAAATTCGTAAATACAGTAATTACAACATAACATTACTGTGAATTGAACTACTTTTTCTGTCAAATTTGTTGTATAACATGAAGTTTTGGTGCTTAATTTGTAAAATCATAACCTAATTTGATGTTTAATAGACTTTTCCTTAATCCCTCCTTATCATCCAAGTTATTCGCTTATCCAAGCTTCTGCCGGCCCGTTTAGCTTGGATAAGTGAGACTCTACTGTATTTATGAAATCACCAACTATTGGCAGGTCTCTTTGAAGTCTCCAAACATTTTTAAGTCCAATGGGCACTCAGTATTTGCTTAAGTTTTTATCCAGGACACTTGGATGCTGATGTCCTACTATAGACAGGGATGTAGTAAAATGGCATCTCATATATAAAAAGCCAAACAATGCAAACAAATGCTGCAGAGAACCTGAGTATCTGTGAAATGGCAGAAGTCGACTGTAGCAGTTATTACATCCATGTAAGACTTGGTATGCAGTCAAATCAAGGTTGCTTCTTCCTAAATATTTTCAAGCCATGATTGGCCAAAACTATATGTGCAGAAGCCATAGATACAGAGGGCTGACTGTTCTCAAATGATTATGGGGTAGTGGAATAAGGTGGAAATTGACCATAGAAATTGGCCAGAAGTTGACTATAGAATTCCTCGGGAAAAACTAAACATTCCTAGAGAGAACATGTTAATCAAATCTGTAAAGGTTCAACATGCCAATTTGTGCTAATTGTAAATGATATTAAAAACAATACCTTGCACTTCAGGATATTTCATCAGAAGCAGGAAGCCATATCTCATGGTAGAACTGCCTGTCTCTGTTCCTCCAAGAATCAGATTAAGAATGTTGACCTCCAAATTCTTCATAATAAATTCACTGTGTGGATTGTCTTTTTCCTGAAAGGAGGAAAAAACAAGACATCATGAGACAATTCCAACTCTGATTGAAAGAAGGTAGGATAGATTAAAGTTTTCTTATCGCATTTCCCGAAGTGAGAAGGATTAGTGGAAAGTTAATGCAGAGCCCTACTACTTTCATGCGCCAACAATGTACCTTTTCCATCTGGATGAGGAAGCAATCAATATAGTCCCGTGGGAAATTAGGATCAAAGGTCTCTTGGTTCTTCTTGATTCTCTTGGCAATGAAGAGCTTCATGTCCATGCAATCATAGAGCTTATTGTGGATTCCTGGAATGTAATTCAGGTAGTTGGCATACATGTCATAGAACTGCACAAAGAGAGAAACCATGTTGAATGAATAGTTGTTGCATTCCATCCAAGCATCAACAGCAATTCCTTATTTTGTTTTTGAAGGATTTCTGGTGCTACTAGTAACAAGGGGAGCATCCAAGACCTCCATTTTGTTCAGTGTAGGATGAGGCAGATACACCCCACTCATCCTCAAAAATATGTGAGCCTCCCAGGTTTAGTGGCTGGGTTATTGAGACTTCAAAGATTATTTGCAAATATGCAATATTGCTGGTGATAAGCATCAAGAATGAATGCAATTTAAGCAGACACAGCTATATAAAATCCAAATTGAACTGATATGGCAGTGTGGACCAAGGTAATCCAGTCAAATCAGATATTCTGGATTATCTGCCTTGATATTCTGGGTTATATTGCTGTGTGGAAGGGCCATAAATTGTGGAATGACTGCGGGAATTTTGTTGGTAGAGGAAGTGTGGAGTGAAGTAATGAAGAGACCTAGAAAGCAAAAGCTGGGGAGCAAAGAACCTGGGATAGGAAAGCAGAAGTTCAAAAAATATGAAGAAAGGTTTGGAAGACCCTGGAATCTCTTTTCCTGTCTTTTGAACTCACTGCTCTGTGTCAGGACCATAATTTCTGGGCCTGCACTCTGGCACCAGTAATCAAGGACGCTGACATCAAAGACTGATAAGGCACCTGCAGCTCTCGACCCTGAAGGGAAATGGCTATGTGCGAGCGGGAAGAATTGCGCGGGGTTTTCTCTGGGTGGGAATTGTTACTTTGAATGTGGGGGTAATGTATATAAGGGGACCTTTCTAGGTCGACCAGCAATCTCGGCTTTATATGTGTGTCAAGTATTCTTCAGTAAAGTTTTCGGTGATAACAGAGTCTCTTGTGTTCATTCAGAGGCGGCTGGAGTGAGCTGACATTAAAAGCCGAGATTTCAGGCACCATCCCGCTGCAGCGGTGAGGTGTAATATGCAGATGGAGGAGGACGAGCTCCTGGGCGCAGGAGGGGGTCCGTCGGGACGAGATACCCCAGACGAGACAGATGCTGATTTCCACCGGCTGGCAGCCCTAGCGTCATCCACTGCTTATGCCCAGCCGAACGGAGTAACCTAGAGGCGTGTAACAGTGCAGAGAGACAGCACCGAAGGAGAGGGCGAGCTACACTTCCCATCCCCACAAAGGATGGTGTTCCTGGAGGAGAGGATGATGGCGATGGAGACCACCCTGGCAATAATGTCAAGGGCAATGGAACGCCTAGCACCTTTGGCGGAGCCAGGGAAAGGAAGGGAACTTCGGACTGGCTCAATGGGGGACTTGAGCATGGGAAGTAGCCAGAGCTTCGCAGACCTCCCAGCACCAAAGGGGAGGGGAATGCGAAGAGAGCCTGGGGCCCAATCCAAGATGCTAGCAGGCTTAACACAGGTGGAGGAGAGCGATGACGAAGAGGAAAGGCCTCCAGGAATCCCAGCTACATTCCAACCTGAACCCCTGGTGCCCCTGGCGAATGCCGGGCGTGGTACAGGGCAACGGGAGGCAACAGCAGGGCCTCCGGGGCCTCGAGGGGGCTTACGACGGGTGGAACATTGGGGATTGCCGCCACAGGGACCCCAGCAGAGACGAGAGGAACTGAGGATAGAGTACGGAGGAGAATCCTCTGAGCTGGACTTTTTCCTAACTACGGTGAGAGGCTACATGGAGGACAACGGCCACACTTTCCGGACGGAGTCCAGCAGGGTCCGGGCCATCGGGGTGGTCCTGAGGAGGGGAGTGGCCGGCTGGTATGTCCAACTGCATGCCAGACACGACCCATGTCTGGGGTCGGTGAGGCGCTTCTTAGCGGCACTGGAGGAACGCTTCCGAGACCCGCTTGAGCGGATTCAGGTGAGGGAGAAACTGAAAACCATCCGCCAGGGGCAGAGGTTGGTCTCCCAGTACGCTGAGGAATTCCAGTGCCTAGCCGAGAGGATCCCAGAATGGTCGGAGGTCACCAAGCTGGAAATATTCAAAGAAGGGCTACGATGCGAGGTCCTTATTTGGGCAGCGCATCGGGATAACCCAGGGACATTACGAGGCTGGATCCAGTTGGCAGGCCGTGTCGAGGCCACATTGGCCCAAGTAAAGAGGCATCGAGGGGGTCAGCAGCAACATCTGAGGCTGAAGGAAGAGGGCAGGAAACAGGAGCAACCCCCAACCAGGAGACAGGCCGAGACGAAGGGAAGCGGCGGAGGAGCGAGGAGGGAGTGCTTCGTGTGCGGACGTGTGGGACATAGAGTGCTGGCAGAGGTAAGGAGGAGGGGGCAATCAGCCCAAACAGCAGGCAGCAGCAGGGAAGCGTGCTGAAGAAGAGCCAGCAGCAAGGGGCATTAGTGGTAATGGTCAGACTGGAAGGCATCAGGAAATGGGCCACTTGCAAAGAATTCATAGACTGTGGGTGCTCCAGGAACATTATTTCACCAGGGCTAGCCGATGGATTAGGGTGGGAAATATCCCAACTAGAATCTCCAGTAGCATTCTCTCAGCTAGACGGCTCAATAGCCTCAGGCTCTATAGCCAAACATGGCATCGAGAACGTAAGATGCAAGATAGGACCGTGGGAAGGGGAGATGTCATTTGTAGTATCCCAAGTGGCAACATACAATGTAATTTTGGGGATGCCGTGGCTGGAGCGGGCTAACCCACAAATTAACTGGAAGACGAGGAGCCTATACTTCCAAGGAATAAGGGCAGGAGACCAAGGAAGTAGAATAGAGATGGGGAGCCGAGGGGAGGACGAGGATGAAAGGATAGCAAAGTTGGCAGAAACATTGCCTCCAGAATACCGAGACTATGTTGATGTATTTGATGAGAAGGAGGCAGATAAGTTTCCACCAAAGAGGAGGGTGGAAGCTGAAATTCAATTGGTACCGGGGGCAGAGCTTCTGAAGGCGAAGATTTACCCCATGTCGGCCCAGGAGAAGGAGGAGTTAAAAAAATACATTGACAAGAACTTAGAAAGGGGTTTTATAGAGAGATCAAATTCCCCTTTGGGAGCACCTGTGCTATTTTGGAGGAAAAAGGATATTTCCCTGAGACTGTGCATTGACTATAGAGGTCTGAACGCTATCAACACAGTGAATAAGTAGCCTCTGCCTTTAATGAAAGACCAGATTGCACAGCTGTCGGAAGGGAAAATATTTACAAAGTTAGATCTTGCAGAAGCTTATCATAAAATTTGCATAAAGCCGGAGGACAGGTGGAAAACTGCATTTTCGTGTCCTTATGGACTATACAATTATCGTGTCCTCCTGTTTGGTCTAAGCAGTGGGGAGGGGCTTTCATGCAGCTGATCAATGAGGTGTTTCATCCGTTACTGTACAGGGGCGTTTATGTCTTCCTTGATGACATCCTTATTTTGAATAAAACAAAGGCCCAACATGTGGAATTGGTCAGGGAGGTGCTCCAGAGGTTGAGGGAAGCGAAGTTGTATGCAAAACTGTCTAAATGTGAATAGACTTTTTGGGATACAGAATTTCCACTCAAGGGATAGCAATGGACCCAGCTAAAGTGGAGGACGTAAAGGGGTGGGAAGCACCCAAGACTAGGAAGCAGTTGCAATCGTTCCTGGGGTTTGCGAACTTTTACAGGGCTTTTATCAAAGACTTCGCACAACTAACACTGCCTCTAACGGACCTGTTGAAAACCAAAGAGAGAGGGGAGACGGCTAAGGTGAAATCCCCAGGGGCTAAACTGAATTGGACAGTGGAGTGCCAGCAAGCGTTTGAGGCATTAAAAAGGAAGTTCACCGAGGAACCCATTCTGCAGCATCCGGACACTTCCAAAACGTTTGTGGTGCATTGTGATGCATCAGATTGTGCATATGGAGCAGTTTTATTGCAGGAGGACGAGGAGGGGAACCTTAGACCGTGTGGTTATTTGTCCAAAAAGTTCAGCGAAGTGGAGAGACGTTGGCCAATTTGGGAAAGGGAAGCGTTAGCGATATTAAAAGCATTAGAGAATTGGAGGTATTTTCTGGAGGGCAGTGAAATTCCCTTTGAGGTCTGGACTGATCATAAGAATTTACAATATATTAGATCCCCCCGAAAACTCTCTGCCAAACAGATAAGATGGGCACAGTATTTCAGCCGATTCAACTTCAGGCTGAAATTCTTACAGGGAAAGCGTAATGTGTTGGCCGACGCCCTGTCCCGAATGCCTCAGCATGGTGTAAACACCAAAGAATCCGAGGGAAGCATCTTCTCAGATAAGCAATGGGGCCTAGCAGCACTGACCCGGGCACAGACAAAGAAGGGGGGAAATCTGGTAGCAGTCACCATAGGGAAGGTGTGGGAGGAAGAGATAAAACAAGCGTACGAGGGAGATGGATGGTTGCAATCTCATAAAGAACAGGGGGAAATGAGTGGGGAATTGGTGTTCGTAAATAAAAAAGTGTACATTCCTGAGAAGCTGCAGCCAGAAATGCTGAAACGGTGTCACGATAGCAAGGGAGCAGGACATCTGGGACCAACCAAAACGGTAAAGCTTTTGACAAGGCAGTGTTGGTGGCTGGGGATGAGGAAGGATGTAAAATTGTATATTAATTGATGTGAAGTGTGTGCAGAATGTAAAACACCACCAGGGAAACCACAGGGTCTTCTGCAGAACGTAGTAGAACCCACAAGGCCCTGGGAATGCGTAGCTATGGACTTTGTGGGTGAACTGCCTCCCAGCAAGGGCCACCTCAGAAGTTAAGATTCTCTGGGGAGGCCCTGCTCTCGGTCCCATCATCCTTACAAACGCAACTGGTGAGGACTGGTCTTCTCAGTGGTGGTCCCTGTTCTGTCGAACTCCTTCCCCAATGAAATCAGATCAGCTCTCTCTCTCCTGACCTTCAGCAAAAAAAATTAAATGTGCGACCAAGCCTTCGGATAATTGTAGTGCAATAAACGGTAACAGAATATGTGCAGTGACTACTGGAACGACCCAGGTTACGATTGTGCATGGCGTGGTTTTAACAGGTGATGTAATGTTTAAATGTTTTAATTTGCGGCTTTAATTTAAGTGTCTATTTTAATAGTTTGTTACTTTTATGGCATTAAATTGTTGCCCATATGTAAAGCCGCCTCAAGACTCCTTCGGGGTGTGAAGGGTGGGGTATAAATACAATAAATAAATAACACTGTCTTTTGTTGTCTCCAGCTCAATGTGATGAAGTCCTGAGACCAAAATAGAAAGTGAAAAAAACGTTCTATCACTGTGAGTATAAAACAAATGTTACTTCAAGATCGTAAATATGATACACATGAGCAAAGGAAACCACATGTATTATATTTTAAATTATAATTACGGCATTTTAAATCTCTCTGTTGGCTACAGTATCATCCTTAGGGCTCTTCTACACTACCATATAATCTAGATTATCAAAGAAGATAATCCGCATTATCTGCTTTGAACTGGATTATATGAGTCTGTATTTCCATATAATCCAGTACAAATCTGATAATCTGGAGTATATATGGCAGTGTAGAAAGGACTTCAGTCCACAGGTAGAAAGTGTCTCTAACCAGGAAAGTAGAAGCTGGAATCAAGTCTGACTTTATTTTCTCAAAGGGTCAGAATCCTGATAGTGAAAACAAGTTGAAAGCAAAAGAAAAGAAAGAGCACCCAGATAGGAGATGGGATCGCAAGAGCATGAGAATTTATGGCTGGATATGTGAGATGAACATCTAGGTACGTGAAAAAGGAAGAGTACCTGGGCCCAGGAGGTGCTCATCTCCCAGAAGAACTTGTTTGCCATCACCATGAGGGCCTGGAATTCCTTGTCCTCATAGTCAAAACGGTTCCCAAAAGCAATAGAGCAAATGATGTTGGCGAATGCACGGCTGAGGAGGAAGGTGGGATCACAAGGCTTTCCTGCAGCACAGAAAAATGAATGAATGAAGAATCAGTCGACAGAAGGTCTTTATGGTGCCAGGAATAGGCCCCCAATGCACACTGCATCCACTAATTGTGGGGCAAAGGGAGCTTTAGTGATTACAGTACTTTCATTAAACAGAATGAGTTCAACCTGTCTTTGGCACCTCTCTTACCCTTCGTATTCCGAAATTCCTCCAGCAAGAATTGGGCTTCCTCTTGGATTCTCTCTTCTATAGATTTTTTCCCCATTCCAAAATTTCTCAAGACAGTGAGAGAGAACCGACGCATTTCCTTCCAGCGTTGTCCATTGGAAAAGCCCATTCCTGAACGAAACAGGAGAGAAATGACATGGCAAGTAGAAAAAACAGTGGCACCATTATGATAAACATAAAAGGAATGCCTCACCATATCCTTGGAAGGAAGGCTCCATTGAAGGCATGGTAGTCCTTCCACTGAACTCTTCTGCCTTGTCTATCAGGGCTTCCTTCACAGCTTGGTGTCCACATAAAATCAGAACTGGACGTGTCCCAAAATGGATGGTGAAAACAGGGCCATAATTTTCACGTAACTGTAGGGGAAATCAACCTTTTACATCTAGCACAATCTTTGCATCAAACTAGCACCTTTCAAAGTATGCTGAATCTTAATGCAGAGTTTCAACTTTAGTTAGAACAAGCACTTGTTCAGAAGAGTGATCCAATGGCATGAAAATTTGGTTCCACGTCCTTGAGCCATCCCAGTTGAGGTGGTGCATGAGTTCTGCAGTATAGATGCACTCTAAGGCCCTTTCTACTCTATCACATTATCCACATTATTTGATTTGAAATGGATTACATGGCAGCGTGAACTCACATAATACTGTTCAAAGAAGATAATGTAGATTATCTACTGTGATCATCTGGATCAGGGGTCCCCAAACTAAGGCCCGCGGGCCACATGCGGCCCGCTGAAGCCATTTATCCGGCCCCGGATGGGGGACGGGCAGCCAAGAGGAGGAAGGCTGCTGCTGCTGCTTCTGAAGGCTGTTGGCAGCGAGCAGGCGGGCAGGGGGGGGAGGGACTTCAGGAGCCCCCACGTGTTCTTCTCTTTTTCCTTTCCTTCCTTCCTCTTTTCCGACGTAGCAGGCATGGCAAGGACGTTAGGAGCCTGCGTGTCGTCCTTCTCCTCTTCCTCTCCTTCCCTCTCTTCCAAAGTGGTGGCGGCGGTAGCATGGCTGCAGGCTGGGCGGCATACTTTCCTCTCCTTCCTTCTTTTCTTCCAAAGCAGTGCTTTCACCATGGCTTTGGATGAGGAAGAAGACGACGCACTGTCTCTTTTGCCAATTTGGAAGAGAAGGCAGGAGAGGAAAAACAGGAGACCGGTGATCGGGCTCCTAATTTCTCTCCCCCGCCCATGCTTTGGTAGAAGAGGAAGGAAGGAGAGGAAAAGGGCGAGCTGGGTCCTAAAGTCCCTCCCTCCACGCTGCTTCTGTAATAAAGACATTGTTTTTGGAGGCTTTCATGCCTGGAATCACTGGGTTGCTGTGAGTTTTCCGGGCTGTATGGCTGTGCTCCAGAAGCATTCTCTCCTGACATTTCACCCACATCTGTGCCAGGCATCCTCAGAGGCTGTGAGGTCTGTTGGAAACTAGGCAAGTGAAAGCCTCTGGTGCCTGGGATTCCTTGGCAGACCTTTGGGGATTGATTGGGGAAGGGACTTTTTGGACTGCCATTCCCAGAATCCCCCAACCAGCTGTGCACCTTTTTGAGCAGTTCTAATCTGCAGCATTGAGGAAAAAGATCTGCATGCATGGACTTATGGCAGCCCTATATATTTCATAGGGTTCCTTAGGCTAGGAATCCCTTGTGTACAACGCAAACATTTCTCTTCTGAGTTGTGGAAGGCTTTCATGGCCAGAATCACTGGGTTGCTGTGAGTTTTCCAGGCTGCATGGACATGTTCCAGAAGCATTCTCTCCTGACGTTCGCCCACATCTATGCCAGGCATCCTCAAAGGCTGTGAGGACTGTTGGAAACTAGGCAAGGGAGGTTTATATATCTGTGAAAGGTCCAGGGTGGGAGAAATAACTCTTCTCTGTTAGAGGCCAGTGAGAATGTTGCAATTAATCACATTGATTAATATTGAAAAGCCTTGCAGCTTCAAGGCCTGGATGCTTCCTGCCTGAGGGAACAAATATGGAACCAGACATTGAGCATCTTATTAGCCAAAAGCAGTGTCATAAGATATGTGCAGTGTGCATAGGAATTTATGTTTTTTTTTTAAAAAAAACTATAGTCCGGCCCTCCAACGGTCTGAGGGACAGTGAACTGGCCCTCGGTTTAAAAAGTTTGGGGACCCCTGATCTGGATTATATGACAGTGTACAAGGGGCCTAATACTTCTCCAGTATTCTACAGTCCACTACACTGTAGAATTGATCCAGTTTGGCACCACTTTAACTGACATAGCTCAATGCTATGGAGTCATGGAAGTTGTAGTTTGGCACTCATGGGCAGAGGAGGCTAAAGATCTTGGAAAACTAAAGCCCATAGCATTCTGCCATGTCAACTAAATCATGACCAATAGAGAACTCTAGCAAAGATTCTAAGTCCCTCACCAAACTATAAATTCGAGGTTTCAGTAGAGTGGAGCCATAGCAATTAGAGTATCACACTACAAATCCCAGAAATGAATCCAGACAAAGAACAGCATGTGCACTGTCTGATGTTCCTTAGCATAGATGTGAGTCTCACCATCAACAGACACACTGCATGGAGCATGGAGGGAAAATAATATTTTGTCCTGAGATATATATGCTAAAATATCTAGAAAGGTTTAGGGTTCACCTTGGAAAGACATTCCCAGTTCTTCTTTGCTACAGATGATGACTATGCAATAGAAGATAGAAGGAAAGAAGAAAAACAAAGGAAGTAAAGAAAAAGATAAAGAAGAAAAAGATAGCTTCCGACGTTCCAGGCACACTTCTTTCCATAACCATTCTTTTCTGATCATTAAAAATAAAAGTCCTTTTCTCCATAAAAGTTCTGAAAGAGTCCAAAAAGAGTCCATACCTTGAGAAGAGATTTTAATGGTTCGCTTAGCTTGATCTGTAGGAGATTCCCAATCAGGGGCAGGGGAGTGGGTCCTGGAGGAAGTCTTCCCTTGTGCAATTGTTTCCGCTTAGATGATGTGAGCAGATGGCAAAAAATAAAGACAGCAAGGAGGAGGATGTGTCCCAGCCCATTCCATGGTGCAGGTTGTCAACTGTCCTTCTGTTTTGGCAGAGTGTAGATACCAGCCTCATCTAGCTGGGGCTTTATGGTCTTTTATTGAGGTTGGTTGGGCAATTAATTCTGTGTTTGATAATTGCTCAGACCTGGAGTGTCCCCTTTGGGGATTATTTACTCAGAGCTGATGGACTGACAAGATAGATGACAGAAAAGGAGGTAATTGCATTAGCCAACTCCAAGATGTGGGCTTTGTGGTCACGTATTTGCTCTAATTCAGTTTCATTTATTTTATCAACTGCGGGTTTCTTTGGTAGGCTGTAATGCGACAGAAGCAAATACAGTAGAGTCTCACTTATCCAACACTCGCTTATCCAACATTCTGGATTATCCAACACATTTTTGTAGTCAATGTTTTCAATACATCGTGATATTTTGGTGCTAAATTCATTAATACAGTAATTACTACATAGCATTACTGCGTATTGAACTACTTTTTCTGTCAAATTTGTTGTATAACATGATGTTTTGGTGCTTAATTTGTAAAATCATAACCAAATTTGATGTGCAATAGGCTTTTCCTTAATCCCTCCTTATTATCCAACATATTTACTTATCCAACGTTCTGCCGGCCCATTTATGTTGGATAAGTGAGACTCTACTGTATGTTGAATGCTCTGCCTATGAGATGGAAGTCAAATTTGCTCTCTTCTTCCTTGGTTGCCCAGTACTGTGGCTGTTGAGTCCAGAGGACATATCAATTCGCAGTTCATGGCTTATTTATTTATTTAAAATATTTATACCCCACCCTTCTCACGCGAGGGGACTCAGGGCAGCTTACAAAAATTGGCAAAATTTAATGCCCAAAATGCAATCATAAAAACAAAACAATATAAACAGATCTATCAATAACATTGTTAAAACACATTATAAAAACCTTAAAACGTATATATAATGAATTCCATTCATCCGAGATCCTCATGCTTCATCCTTAAATCAGGCCATGTCAACTTTGTCATTTACTCATCAAAAGCTTGGGCACAAATGGGACTGCCTGATTTCCAGCTGCAGCCCTGAGCTGGGTTAAGGACTGGACCACCCTAACTAAAAGGAAAACATTAGCCTTAGAAGGTCAGGACCTAAGGAAAGGGTGGCATAGCTATTTGTGCAGAGAGAAATCTAGCAAAGAAAGAAATTTTAGAAATCATTTTCTGAGAGCAGCACTCATAGGAACCTGGGAGAAATATAAAAAAAGATTCCATAAAAAGATACCCATGTGGTGGTCGCCTCTTGAAGCAGAGCATATGAGAGAATTACCCAGAGAAACATGGTTGACCTATAGACAATTGCTAAGAGTGGGAAACCAAGAGGTCAGCCTCAAATCATATGACGAGATAAAAAGAATGGACCCCAAAATGACATGGCTAAATTATTGGCAAATAAGGGGAATCTTCCAAGAGGACAGCAAAACAGGCTTCGAATTAAAGGAAACATGTTGGGACAGAATACTAAAAGTAGAAATAAAAACAATAAAAATAATATACCAACAATTGTTGGTCTGGGATACAGAAGAAGTCCAGGTTAAAACGGTTATGACCAAATGGGCAAGAGAAATAGGCCACACGATCATGCTATCAGAATGGGAAAATATATGGAAAAAGAATCAAAAGCTTATATATGCAACAGAATTAAGGGAGAACTGGTTCAAGGTCTTTTACAGATGGTAC
The DNA here is from genome assembly GCF_035594765.1 of Anolis carolinensis. Lineage (NCBI taxonomy): Eukaryota > Metazoa > Chordata > Lepidosauria > Squamata > Anolidae > Anolis > Anolis carolinensis. Next base: position 9,967,478 of record NW_026943821.1, on the reverse strand, counting down.
CTTACTCCGGAAAGACTTGCTAAGTTCAGTAAAGATAAAGGAGACGGGAAATGTTGGAAATGCTAGAAACACAATGGTGATTTCATGCACATGTGGTGGGGTTGTAGAAGAATAAAAAAGTTCTGGCAAGAAATTAAAAGAGAAATGGAGGCAATATTGCAAATCAAATTTAATACAAAACCAGAATACTTTTTATTAGGTATGGTTGATTTTCAAATGGACTTCAATATGGAAAAACTGTTTACATATATGGTAACAGCGGCCAGGATATGTATCGCCAAACTATGGAAAACACAAGAGACTCCCACATTCGAAACATGGATGGCGAAGCTAATTGACATCAAAAACATGGATTTACTAACACAAAAAGTATCACAGAGCATCTCGCCAAGACAATGGACCGATTGGAATAAACTAAGACAATATCTGCTAAGAAGCAATATAGAACTTTTGTGATTATTGTCTATAGGAGCTTTTAGACTCTAGGTTATATATGATGACTTGCCGAACATATCCAACGTTGTAAGGACGTTTTACAAAGCAATGCAGAGGAGCTGGAAGTGGACAGAGAGGTTTGTTTTGGTTCTTGATCTTGTTTTCTTGCTTTACTACTTTACACATATGCTCCTTTTTTTCCTCCCTTTTTTCCCTTTCCTTTCAAATTTTTATGTACATGTTAAAATCACAAATAAAATAATTTTTAAAAAAAGCTTGGGCACATAACCATGTTTTCACGGCCCTTCTGAATCCCAGCAGGGTAGGAGCCTGTCGGATATCTCCAGGGAGGGCGTTCCACAGCCGGGGAGCCACCACCGAGAAGGCCCTGTCCCTCGTTCCCACCAGCCACGCCTGTGAGGCAGGTGGGACCGAGAGCAGGGCCTCTCCAGATGATCTTAGTGATCGTACTGGTTCATAGGAGGAGATACATTCGGACAAGTAGATCGGCTTCTGCAGATAAAAGAATTAACTTTTATGGCTCTTAGGAATGAAGCTCCAACATCAATCACAATGTAATCCTAGACTATATTACAACTCTGCTCATCCAGATTTATACTCTGTCAGAGCCTTTATTGGATCTCAGTATAGACATGTTGCACTGCATTGTGTTGAGATACAGCAGCATTCACATGGGAAAGTATCCAGGCCCCATTCTAAATTGTTGATACACTTAACACTTGGGGCATAACTGAAGGGTGTTTTCAGTCTTCTGCAAATATGTTGTTATGCAGCAGTTTCCTATGTCTGAGGTATGCAACACAACCTGATGGTTCTGGGTTTTTCTCCGTGCAACTTCTAAATCCTGATATGCAGACAACTAATGAATACAGGATTCATGACAAACAAGGATCAGTTATTAGTGAAAAATATAAGTTGTCAATGATTGTCAAAATCAAACTAGTAAAGTAACAACACCTCCAGATGATTAACATGTAAGTTGAATTTCTGGACACTGAAAAAGGAACGTGAAATCCTGCCACTTTTCCATGAAAAAAAGACAATGTGATATAATATTTATTTATTTACTTATTTCATATTCCATCTTTTCCTGGATAAAGATCTAAGATGGCTTCCAAGATCAATAAACAACGACAAACTTCAGCAACAAAGGTGTAATATATATATATATATATGGTAATGAAATTTCAGCCTAGGACAAAACAATAAAACTAAATACCTCACAACCTCGAAAATTGACAGCACAACCTCTCATCCACGCCTCTACGTTCATACAACAAAAAAAAAAGAAAAATAAAGTCCTAATTAAAGGGAGAAGAATAATTGTTTTTATCCAATTGCTGACAGTTAGAAGGCTAAGCTCCACCCACTTGGTCTCCCAGCAATCCACTTAGCCCAGGGGACAGTGTTAGGCCTCACTTAGGCCTTTTCCACAGATTATCTAATTTGCACTGGATTATATGGCAGTGTAGACTCAAGGCCCTTTCACACAGCTATATAACCCAGTCATAATCTTATATTATCTGCTTTGCACTGGATTGTTTTGACTCCACATTGGCATATAATCCACTTCAGTGTGCATTTTATACAGCTGTGTAGAAGGGGCCTCATATAATCCAGTTCTAAGCAGATAATATTGTAAGACAATTTATCTCAAAAGGGGGTTCTGGCACAGGAGGCGATGAGACAAAAATCCAGTCTCGAGAGAGTGCAAAAGCAAAGTTTATTTTCACATAGCTATGAGAAGGCGGAACAGCCGTACACCCCAAAAGGTTTGTACTCGCAATGGCTGCCACGAAGCGTGGCGTCAGAAACAAAGGATATATATGTCGTCTTATCTATAACTGACCAGTTATTGAGGGTCTTCTTCACCTCCACACCTCTTTGGCACAAGTGATGTCTATGATCTCATTTGTTGATCTCAAGCTAGCATTTGGCCTTGGAATCTTCTGGAGAAGGTACCAGGCAAGAGAAGGGGAGGGGGTGACAAGATAAGAAAGGTACAAGATAGGAAAGGAACAAGAAAGAAGAATGATGCAGAAGCAAAAATTTGACTGCTGTGCCTGTGAGATAGAAGTCCAGTTTGCTCAGCTGTCTCCCTGTTTAATCAGTGTGGTGGGTACTGCGCAACTTGAACACGGGATTTCGGCTTTATCTTGCTCTCAATGGTGCATGTTCACGTGCCTGTGTGTATGCTAAAGCTACTAGCCTAAAAACAATCTAGCTCATGAGGCTGTTTTGTTAATATATTGGGACTTTCTTTGACTCTTGGGAAATCTTTGTTTGTTTAACCAGGACTTGGCATAACACAATAGGTAGATCACATTCATATACAATGAGACCTAACCTAACCTTCTGGCACTGCTGGCCTGAAAAATTGTTCATGTTCTAGTGGTTCTTAGATCAACGAGACTGATTATTTATAATGAAACCATAGCCCAAAGAAAAATACATTAGCCAGAATTCACTAAGGAAGTTAACCTAGAGCTATGCATTCATGACTACTAGTTCATATTCAGGATCCTATTTGCTCGCAGATTCCATTGTGATGGCCAAGGGTGTGTTCCTCTCTTGATCGAGAAGTAGCTGAGGCTTCCACAGCCCCACTAACAAAAATGATCTCTGCTATGAGGATGAACAGTGACAGGAAGCTTGCGTGTAGGTGTAACGCTAGGCAGTGATGGGAAAAAGTGGAATTATTAGTGTGCCTCTGTCACAGAAATGGGGACCTGAAGTACCGGGAAGATGCTCTCTGGTGGGATTTGGTTACTGGACCCTCTTGTGGATATCAAACTCCATGGATGCTCAAGCCACATTATATAAAATGGTGTAAAAAAATGATGTCTGTTACATAAAACCACCAAATCCAGATTTACTTTTTGGAATGTCTTTATTTTTGAATATTTTCAAGTTGTCGATGGTGGAATTTGTGGCTAGAGAGGGCCAACGGTACTACCTAATTCCAGAATCAAACGGTTATGCACTCATAACTTTTCTCACAAATTCCAAATTAGATAATTTCAAGGCAACTTCAATACTTTATAAGCAATTGATATAGAGACATAACTAAAATTTAAGAGGCATCACCCTCTTCCGATACTTCAGGAAATAGGATAAATTATTATTAATAATTATTATTTCACTTCTATCCCGCTTTTCTCCCATGGGTGGGATTCAAGTGCTAGAATGGGTCAAAAGCATCCTTATTACCATGCTGGGAATACCTCAGGACAACAAGTCCTAATAAGGGGGTGAAATTCAGAAGCCGTATATCTTTAAAAAAAATCAGTCCTCTTTATGAGAGACAGAAAACAGAGAAAATTCCCTTCCTTCTACTTTTTCCTACTTCTTGCAGGGGGTTGGACTGGATGGCCTGTTAGGTCTCTTCCAACTCTACAATTCTATGATTCTATTTGTGGTGTCCGTCAATGCAGCTTCTGAGGGAGAAAGAGACCTTGGGGTCAGCGTGGGATGACTGAGAGATGGCAAAAGGGTGGGATGTTGGCAAAGCCACTTTCTTGAGGAGTGAGGTCAATATCTTCAGGAGGCACAAGGGACTTCAATTGGAAACTCTGCAGGATGGTGGTGAAGAAAAGGAAAAGCTCCATGCGGGCCAAGACTTCACCCAAGCAGTTCCGTTTCCCTGAAGAAGAAGAAAAAACAGAATTTGTCTGCAGGCAAGGAGAAAAACATCCAGCTTTGTCTCAGCACTAAGGGCCCTTCTACACTGCCATATAATCCAGATTATGAAATCACATTACCTGCTTTGAACTGGATTATATGAGCCTACATTGCCATATAATCTAAATTATCAAAGCAGATAATCTGGATTTTATATGACAGTGTAGAAAAAGCATTTGTCTTTTTATGGTCTCCTTTTCAACAAGCAGCCATCTCATTGTCTTATATTTACTTCTAAAAGATTTCCCTCGCCTCCACCTTGCTATGGGTTTGTGGATGGTTTCATTGTTCATTAGGGGAATCCTACACACATATCTCTAAATCCAAATACAGTTTATGGAGACTACTTTTTAAAATAAAAAAACAACACGTTTTCAGATTATACACAAAAATCAGCTACATGCACTGAAGTTGGAACATATGAGGAATATTTAGTTAAAGAAAGAGGGCAATGGACACTTAAGGGTAGAGAAGAATTAGGGATAAAAGATTGGTTCAGTTTCTACCAACTGCAAGATAGATTTAGAAAGGATGCGGCGGTAGGATTTGCATCCAAAAAATCTGAGTTAGAATGTATCTTTGACAGAGGTAACAAAGGTTTACTCTCAAGGCTCTATAAATTTATTTTAGACTACAACTTAGCAGACAAACAAATAAAAACTGTTAGGATTTCTTTGGCCAAAGACTTTGGTAGAAACGTAGATCTGGAAGAGTGGGAACATCTTTGGAGAAAGGGGTTTAAATTCTCTCTGGCTGGCTCAATTAGAGAAAATATGTTTAAAATGTTTTATAGAACATACATAACTCCAGAGCTTCTGGCGAAAATAGAGAAAACAGAAAGAGGGGCCTGTTGGAGATGCAAGAAAGCGAAAGGAACCTTTTTCCACGTATGGTGGACCTGTAATACAGTTCAAGAATTCTGAATAAAAGTGGTCAAAGAAACAAACAATATGATTACCAAAAAGGTCAAGAAAAACCCGGAAATGTACTTATTAGGTTTATTTAGAAGGCATATTAGTGCAGGAGATGAAGAAATTTGCCAATATTGTTTTGTTGCAGCAAGACTAATAATAGCTAAAACATGGAAGGGGGAAGAAAAGCTAGGTATTAAAGACTGGAGAGATAAACTGGGGGAATATATCCAAATGGCCAAGCAGAAAAATAGTAACAGAGGAGGAAATAATGAGGATTTTGTAAACAAACGGAGGCTGGCACTTGGGTATCTGGAAAAGAAGACAAAGGTAGATTTGATGACTGCCATAAAGGGGATTTAGCGAAAGAAGATACATGGGTAGTTGATGGTTAGTGATACTTACTGAGGGGTATCGGAGGTCTAGGGGGTTGGGTTCATGGGTGAGGGGCTTGGGGGACAAGGATAAGTTAAGGTATAACAACGGTACAGCCACTCTGTGAATATCCATTAGAGTAACAAGCGCTGGCTGTACACTACAGTGCAAATCTCTATATCTTTCTGTATTTTTTTTCTTTTTTATATGTGTGTATTTTATTTTACTTCTTGTTTTTCACTTTCATGAATGTCTGTTATAATTTCTAAAATAATAAAAAAATTAAAAAAAATCACATTACATGAAATTCCTGGAAGGGATCTCTACTGGCCTATTGTAAGCAGTGTAAAAATAGAGCTTGCCCAAGCAGGGGGGGGGGGAGAGAAATGTACAACTAATATTATAAAATCATGAAATTCAATCCACAGAGTATATGAGGAGGCTCTTAACCCTTACATAATTTTGCATGTTTCTTGTGGGAGAATAAGGAGGCTAAAAACACAAAAAGTCACACGTTTGAAAAACAAGCAAACTAACAAACAAGCATGTGATCCTTTTCCTCGTGTTGTATTTAGGATAATACTACCTGAGGAGAAAGGCACAAAGGCATCATTCTTCTTGAAGCATCCATTCTCATCCAAGAAGTTTTCTGGGCTGAAAGCATTGGGGCTTTTAAACATTGTGGGATCATGCAAGACAGTGCTGAGTATTGGGTAGACTGTCATCCCCTGGGAAGGAGAAAAGTTATGAGTTCAGAATTGCAAAATGCAACTTGCATGGCATTCCTCTATCCACTCCTGGTCCATGAGCTCCATTTCAATGTTCTATCTAAAGATAGTGGGACAGTTGGGTTTACCTGAGCTTGGCTCTGCACTTAAATAACTTTTCTTGGTTGAACTTTCTTTCTTTTCTTTTTTTTCTTTTTTTTTTTAAACACCCTCTTGTACCTTAGGGATTAGATATCCTCGGAGTTCAGTGTCACAAGTAACCATATGGGCCAAACTCATAGGAAGAACATCACTGCATCTCTGCACTTCGTGGATAACGGCATCTGTATAGGGCATCTGCCTCCGGTCTTCAGTGTTTGGGACACGATCATGACCAATCACTCGATCAATTTCTTCATGCACTTTTGCTGTTAAAGAGATATATATATATATGATTAACTGATGTGGTTTTTTTGTTTCTTCTATGAGTACATTCTTCAGGTCAGTAAAAAAAGAAAAGTTTATGTCAAATATTTTTAGTTTTGTGGGCCCTTAGTATTCACCAAAGTTTTTTCCCCAGGTTACTTAGATGCTGAGTTTCCACGATTGATAATGGCGTAGGAAAATTATATCCCGTATATAAAACAGCAAACAATTCAAACAAGTGCTGGAAAGAGAATGAGGACCTGTGAAATGGTGAGAACTTAGCATCCACCAAATCAAGAATTCCTTTTCCTTAAATATTTTAAGCCATTATTGGCTAAACCCCTTAGATGCAGAACCCATGGTTATAGCAGGCTGACTATCCTCGAATGAGTGTGGAAAAGAGGAAAATAGGGTGGAACCTGACCATAGAATTGACCAGGAGCTCACCATAAATTTCTGCTGGAGGATCTAGAGACTCCAAGAGAAGTATGATCTCTAGGGATCTCTAAATCTTCTGGGATTACCCTGTGGTCTACTTTGGGCAAATACTGATCATAGTAAAGTTCAACCTGCCAATTCGGGCTAACTTTCAATGCAGGAGCAGCAACAACAACAACAACAATACCTTGCACTTCAGGATATTTCGTCAGAAACAAGAAGCCATATTTCAGGGTGCAACTCCCTGTCTCTGATCCACCAAGAATCAGATTAAGAATGCTTAGCTGCAAGTTCTTGATATTATATTCACTGTCTGAATTGTCTTTTTCCTGAAAGTAGGAAAGAACAACACACTATGAGACAATCTGAATAAGAACCACTGGTAGGTTAAATGGGAAAGCACATTCTGCCCTAGACTGAAGCTAGACAAGTCATATAACCCTGCTCAATTAGAGCCTGGTTGCCCATCTGTGCTTCAGATGCAAAGTATGGAAAATATAGACTGGCATTCTGTGCTCCAGTTATAGATTCCTAGCCAAGAGTTCTGGATCCATAATGACTCCATATTCACACTGCCCCCCTTCCTCTACTTTACTAAGCAGAAGACACTCCAAGGAATGGAGGTCTGTTCTGAATTTGACTGCAGCTCAGAATGACATTTCTGCCAGGTCCCTTCTGCAAAAGAAGTTGTAATGATCTGAAAGAAGACTCCTGTTCCAAGGACATGTCATCCAAAGGCCCTGATCATCAGCTCTCCGTCAATGTGACAGTTTTTTAAAGCAAACAATGTATGCAATTAAAATATTCGAAGAGCCACCTTTGCTCCCTATGAAGGAAGTTTCCAAGCTTGGGAGTAGCTACTGAGAAGGGCTTCTTCTCAACAATCATGCTACTACAGCTTGCAAAGGCTCTCCTTGGACTCCATGTACACTCTACTTTGTGGTATCAATTCTCATCTTCTATTCTGCTCTGCATCCACACTTCAATTGGAACAAAGTGAGATAGATTAAGGATTTCTTATTTCATTTCCGTAAGTGACAAGGAATAATCTCTTCAGTTCAGGACACTTCATGCACCTTCATGTACGAACAAGGTACCTTTTCCATCTGGATAAGGAAGCAATCAATATAGTCACGTGGGAAGTTAGGGTCAAAGGTTTCTTGGTTCTTCTTGATTCTCTTGGCAACGAAGAGCCTCAAATCCTTGGAATCATAGAGCTTACTGTAGATCCCTGGAATATAGTTCAGGTAGTTGGCATAGACGTCATAGAACTGCATAAAGAGAGAAACCATGCTAAATGGATTAGCTGCCATTTTCCGCCAAAGCATCAACAGTAATCCCTTACTTTGTCTTGAAAGGATTTCCGGTGCTAATAACAAAGGGAACATCCAAGGCCTCTGTTTTGTTCAGAGTGGGATGAACCAAAGACATCCTAATCATCTCCCAAAATATGTGAACCACCCGGGTTTAATGACTGGGTCATTGTGACTTCAAAGATCATTTGTAAGCAGTCAACTATTGCTGGTGGAAGCATTGAAGAGACCTAGACATGGAAAAACAAAAACAAGGGAGCAAGGAACCTGGGATAGGAAAGCAGAAGATCAAAACATATGAAGAAAGGCTTGGATGCCATGACTTCTACAATTTTGGATTTTTATCTTACAACATAGTACAGATCTAATAGCAGCAAAGGCATGATGGAGTTGGGAGAAACTCCAAGGGCCACCCAGTCCAACCTCCTGCCATGTTGGAACACAAATCAAAGAACCCTTGACAGATGGCCATCAAGACTTAAAACCCCGAGAGAAGGAGACTCCACCAGACTCGAAGGCAGTGTATTCCTCTGACAAACAGTTCTTACCACAGTGGTTCTGGGGTCTCCCGACAATTTTGGCCTTCAACTCCCAGAAATCCTAACAGCTGGTAAACTGGCTGGAATTTCTGGCAGTTGTAGGCCAAAAACATCTGGGGATCCTAGGTTGGGAACCACTGTCTTACCATCAGAAAAAATCTTCCTAATGTTTAGATGGAATATACTACACTTGATCTTAGCCATAAGCCGAGAAGCGATTCTGGGGCCTATTCTTTATCTTCTTCAGACAAATACTGTGTCGGAAAGGATTTTCTACCTTTTGTCTGACACTAACCCTGTGGTTACTCATAAAGTGGCTCTTTTTGCCCTGGCAGCACAGAAGATCCGGGCAAGACTAATCTCTGATATTGCAGTCGACTGTACTGGGGATGCTTTTAACTAATAGTGGTTATTTATATCCAAGGTGTTCCCTGCTTGTTTTAATAATGCTGTACTTACTTGGTTTTATCTTGTTTTTAATTATGTAGGTGCTAAATCATGAAATATGTAGTATTTTAAGGACGTATCTTGACATTGATATATATAGCATTTTAATGTTTTAACGATCTATATAGGGTTTTAATGCCGTGTTTTTAATAATCTGGCTTTCATGTATTTGTTTGTTTGCCTTGCATGTGAAAGACCTATGGTCTTAAGGCAGGAATGAAGGGGTAGGAGGAAATGGCCATATAAGGAGGTACGAGCAGGCCAGGAACACAGCCGATGGGTTATCACATGATTTCCCCGAAATCATGTGTTTTGAGAGAAACGAAAGTAATGAAATGTAATACTGCACCACAAATATGCACCAATGGTTTGATATGTGGGCGTTCGTAAACCGAACCCATTGAATTGTATAAATAGACACTTGACCCTGTCGGCGGGGTTCTCCCTTTTCAGCATCTAGTTGTGCGTGGGATGAACCTCTGCAGCTGCATGAACTTTAGTAAACTGCTTTCTTTGGGAAAAAACTCCAGTTGTCTGTCTCCTACTTCCACTGCGTCCGCACAGACACACGAGAAGCCGAGAAGAGGGGAAGTCTGGCTTCCGCTACATTTTCTGGTGACCCCGACGTGATTCCACAATAAGACGAGCCAGGAGATCGGAGACGGATCCCGTTGGCGGGACGGTCCCAACTCAGCGGTGGGGGCCAGAGGCAACTACCGTGAGACGAGAAGGGGCCCCTGAATATTGCAAGACCGGCTGCGGTACTTGCCTCTGATGCCAACGCCGGCCGACGGTGGGAGCCGCAACGACAGCGAGGTTCCAAAGAAACCAGCCAGGAGGAAAAGGATCCAGGGAAAAGTCCAGGGGCGAAGGTTGGTCCGACGTCTACAGCAATCTGGCAAGTATAGTGGTTAAATGAGACACTAAGGGAACACAGTTACCAGCGCCGGGAGGGACACACAAAGGTTCCCAGGGAGGTATAAAGGGGTTCTGTCTTGTGATTCCTGACGCATACCGTTGAGTGTCCGGGTGCCCAGGCCAAGGCAGTCTCCTCTATTAGGCAGGATGGGAGGCAGTGGGTTCAAATCCACCACCTCATTACAGTGTATGTTAGACAATTTCGGCTCAGTTGCAAGTAGAGCCGTAGAAGGAATTCCCCAGAGAACAAGACTTGTGAGGGTGCCCCAAGACCAAGTCGTGCATGAGGATGAAAATCCAAGACTGAGTCGCAACTCCCGGGGAAAGGAAAAAAAAATGAAAAAAAAAGGGGAAGGTGACATACCCTTTTGAAAACAAAAAGGAAAAAAACTGTTTGATTTCTTTGTCATGTGTGGGGAATAATGAGTTTCAAGTTCTGCATGTTTCGTGGTAATATTGAAGTGAAAAAAAAAGAGTCTATAGATTTATACAAAAAATGTTGAGCACAAATATCTAGAAATGTTTTATTACGGTTGAAAAAATCTGATTCGAAGAGGGTCTGTCTGTGTTAGTTTGCTTTTGCTGACAAGCTGCAGAGAGGCCAGAAAAAGGAAGGGAGGGTGTTAAAGTTGTGTTGAGGTTCAGAAATTGTGTTTCAAAAGAGTTTTCCTTGTTATTTCTGAGAAACAAAGGCTGTTTTCTTAAAAAGTTTTCTTTGCATCTGGGCCTCATGCCAAAAAAGATAGTGGGAAAATCTTGGCAGACAGTCCAAGGTAAAAACGATAAGTTATGAACTTGTTAACTGTGTCTTAAAAAAAAAAACTGATCCAAGTTTATTAGAATGTTTCTTCCCTGTCATTCTTGTTAAACTCAGGCGAAATGCCCAGAGAAAGATAATGGAATTCCAGTGGACAGCCAAGGTCAACGAAAGCCGCTGTGAACTAGTGGAGTTTCAAAAATGTAATGTGAATTTAATATGAGGGAAAAAAAGAAAGAAAAATGATGATAAATGAGTGATGATGTAAATATATATATATATATATATATATATATATATATATATATATATATATGTATATAATATATATATATTATTGGGGTTCTGCTTTCACCTGGATCTTAAATCCTTGCTTTGGACTTGTTTTGGGACAACTGGGTGAGAATGTTTCATGAGCTGAGAGAGAGTGTGTGACTTTATCTAAACAACTAACCACTAATCAGAATTCCTGTTGACCTTGTGTGAATGAGATGTACGTGTTGAATTCAAAATGCATAAAGAGTTATAAACAATGTTAGTAGATTTTAAAATGTATGTTGGACATGTGAATTTAATGAAAAAAGATGACAATTGAGTGATGTGATTCTAAATAAGAGATGTAGAGTGATTTTGGTTAAATCATTCTGTGTGTAAATATCTGCTATTTCCTGAACTGAGAAAAAATCCTGGTTTCTGTGTGCTGTGCATTCTGACCTTTGGAAAAAAAATGGTCTTAGGCTTGAAAAAAAAATCCTTGTTTTGAAAGAACAATGCTTCAGTGTTTTTTGGAGAACATGGTGATACAACAGATAAGAGCTGGACATTTGCCCAGAAATTGAATCTCAAAAAAAAAAAAAAATGAGCCTGAACAAGTGTACTTTTGAAAACTCAAGCCTCTGTGGGCTACTCCCCCCTTTTTCTGTTCTACAGACTGTTTAAACCCCTTACAGGTTATAGGGAAATGTTAAAAGTTCTTTTTTGCAGCACTTTGGAATACAAGTAATCTTGGTAAGTCAAGGAGAAGGAATGTGAATGAATGTTTTGGAAAGGAGATGATACTGAAAAGAGAGGACAAGGAGAGGAGTTATTAGTTGTGGAGACTTTGTATGGAAAACTGTCACAAGGTGGCAGTGCAAAAAAAAATATATTTATTTTTGGAAAAAAATTGATCCCATATTCCTGACACAGAAGGATTAAGAACTGACATTGATTTTTAAATTTTTGATTGACATTTTATTCAAAAAGGGAGCTAGTGCCCAAGTGATAAAAAGTTATCCTTTTGAGAACCAAAGGCATGATATAATTGGCTACGTCTCATGTTGCTTCATAATAATTTTGTGAGATTTGGATTCTGGACTTTGTGATTTTGGCCCAGCTCTTTCTAAAGGTTACGGAAAGGGAGGACTAGGACTTTTGTAAACGGGACATTAGATCATGCAAATAGGGGCATTTTTTCCATTGCCCCCAGCCTGGATTTTGCCAGATTTGAGAAGCGGCAGGAGGCTTTTCAACGTGTGTTACTGACAAATTTTGATCTGTTAAAGCTGAAGAATAAGCAACGAGTCAGTATAAAAGGGGAGTTGAGTAAGTTTAACACTGCAGCAGGACTGGAGTGGAAGATTGCATTGCAGCAAGTGGATAGACGATTGTTAAATCGTTTGCGGAAAAGAAAAGAAAAAAGATGCGGAGAAGAAAGATTTTGTTGGATTTCAAGACAGATGAGTGTGTTGTCGAAGGCACAACCTCTGAGGAGGCCTGCCGTGGATGTGAGCGAAACGACTAGAGAGAGTGCTTCAAGAGCCATACAGCCTGGAAGGATGAGTATTTCCCTTCCCTTCTTTTCCCTCTCATTGTTTTTTGCTACAGGTCCTGAACTCCTGTATGGGATAAACCCAGAAGTCTATGAGACATGTTTATTGAGAGGCCTGGGAGGGCCTATAGGTGTTGCTGAGTGCTAAGGCTGTGATGGAGTGTGGCATCAGGCTGGAGGCTGTAAGGGCTGACCAACTCAACAACATACAATTTTCTATTTTGACCCAACTCTCCTGGTTAGGACCTTTTGTAACGGGACATTGCAAATAATTCGGATTTTTGCCGGATTTGAGAGACAATGAGGGACTTTTTCATATGCCATCTAACAACCTTGCTTTTTAAGCCAAAAGGAGGATATAGCACGGAGACAATGTGACAAAGAATAAAATAAGTTAACCATTGCAGCAGGACCAGAGTAAAAAGGATTACTGCAGATCGCGAAAGAAGGCCCATGGAGGAATCGTTTCTCAAGAGGCCATGGAGGAGTCGTTTGGGAGCTGAATAGTGGCCTACCTGCCCCACCCGTGGAGAGACAAGGGATTTCAACAAGATTGGCTGAGACAAAAGTGATGCTGAACAGGATGATCGACAGATGGGTAATCCGTTCCCCCCCTTCTCTCTCACTATCTTCCTGCTTTCTTTTTCAGCTTTTTGGACTCCTGTTCCTAAATTGGAGATCCATAAGGCATTGTTACTGAGAGACCTGTTTAATTGTGTCCTAGTGTCTATAGCATCATAAAACAAGCTTGCCCCCTCCTCAATATTTTATCCTTTAAAATATTTAAGTGTGGCTGTCATATTGCCAATCACCCCCTTTCTCAAAACTAAACATATAAGCTGCTCCTCATAGGGCTTCACTTCCAAACCTTTGATCATTTTGGTGGCCATTCTAGATTGTCAATATCCTTCTTGAACTGTGGTGTCCATATATCCTAGTATATGATTAACATATCATTTTTGAAAAAGGCAAGATTCCTTCAATTTTTTTATGTTTGCATGTAACTGTAATCTAATCCTCTGCAAGCAAACCCACACCATGCCTGGAAACCCATTCCCAGCGGGTCAGAATCCTTGCAGTAAAAACACATGGAGAGTGACTCACTTTCCCACAACAAGAAACATGAGCGCTTCACAAAGTTTAAAAGGGGAGCTCAAGGCATTAGCAAAGTGGAATTCAACACAGGAATGAGATGTTTCTTTGAATGTGGGAAAGGATGACAAAATAATCAACTAACAGCAGATTTCTTGTATACAGGCTTTGAACCTGTCAAGAGCTGGTACAGACAGAGATAGAAGCTGGAGAGATATGAAGACAACAGAGAAAGAAAAATATTGCAGGGAAGTGGGAGAAAGTGGGGGAAAGAGAAGTAACAGTCATGTAGAAAGATCATCTTTATGGATAACAAAGGAAGAGGAACAGAAACTGGATTGGAGGTGGGATTCAGGGATTCAGGGATTCAGGACTGAATATGTGAAATCAATATCTAAGTAGGTGAGAAATGAAGAACGGTGAAAAATCAGGGGAGAGATTATGACAAATGGTTTTTATAATCATTTAAACTGATCATTATTGCAAAAGGTGTACCTGGGCCCAGGAAGTGCTCATTTCCCAGAAGAATTCATTTACCATCACCAAGAGGGCCTGAAATTCCTTGTCCTCATAGTCAAATCTGTTTCCAAAAACAATGGAGCAAATGATGTTGGTGAACATATGGCTGAGGAGGGTGGTAGGCTCAAAAGGCTTTTCTGCAGCACAGGAAAGAGAATGAATGAAGAATCAGTCCACAGATAGTCCTTCTGGTGCCAAGAATAGGACCCAGTGCACACAGTGTCCACTAAATGTTGGGCAAAGGAAGCTGTGGTCCCTCTTGCTCTCAGTACCTTCACTGAACAAAATTCAACCTGTCTTTGGCACCTCTCTTACCCTTTGTTTTCCGAAATTCCTCAAGCAGGAATTGGGCCTCCTCTTGGATTCGCTGTTCAATAGACTTCTTCCCCATTCCAAAACTCCTCAAGACGGCGAGGGAGAACCGGCGCAGTTCCTTCCAGCGTTCTCCATTGGCAAAGCCCACTCCTGAAGGAAGCAGGAGAAAAATGACATGGCAAGCAGAAACAAGAGCAGAACCAATGTTGTAAACATAACTGGGATGCCTTACCATATCCTTGGAAGGTAGGCACCATTGAAGGCATGCAGACTCTTCCACTGAACTTTTCTGCCTTGTCTATCAGGGCCTCCTTCACAGCTTGGTGTCCACATAAAACCAGAACCGGACGTGATCCAAAATAGACGGTGAAAACAGGACCATATTTTTCATTTAGCTGTAGGGGAAACCAACCTGTATGTCTACACACTCCTCTAGTTTAGGCCAACCTTTTATAACGGTGTCCTTTAAAATGGACTAGTATTCCTCATTTGTGAACAAGAGTACGTTTCAGAGTACGCAGAGTTTTGCAATTATACTTTCTGATGTTCTCAGTCATTTCTAAAAGAGCTTTTTTTTCTGTTGGTAGTAGAAAAATTAGTGTGCATCTTACAGTCAAGGATGTCTTAGAATCAAACTAATAGGGTACTATTTTTGCACAACTACCAACAACCAATGTAAATATTGGAAAAATTGAAAAGTTTTGGAAAATAATACATTTAGAATGTAATAAGATCCTCAAACTAAATATGATCTTTAAACCAGAACTTCTCCTGGGTTGTATGACTCTGAAGTTAAAATGGAGACAAATAAAGATAAACTTTTTACTTATTTTATAACAGCAGCCAGGATACTTTTGGCGAAAAATTGGAAATCTAAAATAACCCCCACTAAAGATCAATGGATAAATAAAATCTTAGATATAAGAGATATGGACAATTTAACTTTTTGGATGAAGAGTAACTCCGGCAAGGCCATGAAAAAAACAATTTGGGAAGATTTTGAGGATTACCTTAAAAAAGAAAATGATTGAAGACAGAAGAATTCATATTGGAAGAGAAGAACGGAACACCGATCCCCCCCCCCCCCAAAATATAGGCAACTTCCCCTCCCCCCTTGGCCCTTCTATCCTTCCTTCTCCAATTCATCTCTACTTTTTCTCCCCTAACCCCCCCCCCTCCAGGCCTGTAGCGAGGGGGCGGTTTTAGGGGTTCAACACCCCCCCCTGAAATTTTTCAGGTTGTAAAAAAACCTGGTTTACTCATGAATTTTAACTGGTTAACCAAATCCCCATGCTAAGTCTATGAGACACAAAACATTAAGAGTCCCTCCAGGCACTATCTCAAGCAGATATTGACAGGTTTGTAGCGGGGAGGGGTGTGTGCAAGGGGTTAAACACCCCCCCCAAATTTTTAACACCCCCCCCGAAAAAAATTTCTGGCTACGGCCCTGCCCCCCTCCCCACCTACCTGTACCTTTGTACTATCCCACTTCCCCTTCCCTAAACTTTTCCTCACGATCCTTTCCCTTAGCTTTCTACCCCTGGTTCACTTTTATGTATCAGCAAAGTCTCAATAAAAATTATTTTAAAAAAAGATATTTGGAAAACGTGCTTATTGCATGAATGTTATTTTTCTGGCTTTTTGTATGAAAAACATTTTATCCACTCCACCCCCCAAAAAATTTAGTTCTCTTCGCACAAAAATGAGTATTTTTGTTCTACAAAAAACAATGTCTGAGCACAGTGTATTTTATAAGAGGAGAGCTTTCTGCAACACTCCTCCAATATCTACATTTAAATTTTTTAGAGATAATAATGGGCATTAGTGAGAAATATCACCCCTGGGCAAGGGCTAAAAGCCTTGTAAAAAGACAGTACCCAGAATTCCGTACTGTAGCATTGAGCCAAGTGGTACCAAACAGCATTAATTCTACAGTGTAGATGCATTTGTGATCATTAGAGCACTCTAGCAAAGAAATCCAAACCACTCACCAATTCCAGATTTGCAGAGGGTGGAGCTATATCAATTAATAGAATATCAAACTACAAATCCTAGAAACTAATCCTGACAAGAATAGCATTTTGGCTGCCTGGTGTCCTTTAGGGTGCATGTAAGTCCCATCATCAACAGACAGAGAGACAGGGGGTATGGAAGATAATATTTAGGTTGTCTTTGATAAGACATTTTTGTCAATTTTCTTCATTACATGCAATAAAAGATACAAAGAAAGAAGAAAGTAAAAAAAGTAAGCAGACAAAGAAAAAAAGATGATTTCCAGTGTTCATTTCAGCAGTTAGACATACATACAAGAAGTACCATAACCAATGGAGCCCCCAGATGGCGTAGTGGACTAAGTGACTTGAAGGTTGGGTTGCTGACCTGAAAGCTGCCAGGTTCGAATCCCACCCGGGGGGAGTGCGGATGAGCTCCCTCTATCAGCTCCAGCTCCATGCGGGGACATGAGAGAAACCTCCCACAAGGATGGTAAAACATCAAAACATCCAAGCGTCATCCTTGCAGACAGCCAGTTCTCTCACTCCAGAAGCAACTCAAGTTGCTCCTGACACGAAAAAAAACCCCCATAACCAATCCTTTGTCATTGTTCCACTCAACAGTTAGCAGCTCTCCTTTCCCCCATAAAATGTCTGAAAGAGTCTGAAAAAGAGTCATACCTTGAGAAGAGATTTTAAGATTTCAGATGACTTCATCTGCAGGAAATTCCCGATCAGGGGCAGGGGAGTGGGTCCCGGAGGAGGTTTCCCTTTGTGCAACCGTTTCCTCTTAGAAGACATGAGCAAAGGGCAAGAAAAAAAGAAAACAAGGAGGAGGATGACTGCACCAGCCCATTCCATGGTGCAGATTGTTCGCTGTCCTTCTCTTTCGGCAGAGTGTAGAACTAGTCCCTTCTGGCTGGGGCTTCATGGACTATTATAGGAACTGGTTGGACACTGCCTTCTGGGTTACGTAACTGCACAGAGCAAAAATGTTGCATCTTAGTCCATGATACTGGGAAACAATACTGTTTATTCAGGTTAGATGCATGATTCCTGTGATGTCTTCTGACTATGATTCTATAAAGTTTCTTTCCGGAAGAATTTGTCCTGTGAATATTTTCCTACAGATATTCTAAGATATCTTAAGGTGTTTCCAGACAGGCAATTTATAGGAGGAACATTTGTATTCAAAAAAGCCTGTCCACACCCCCCCCCCCCCTCCAAAAAGCCCATGCTTTCTGGGCGGGAGGGGGTGTCCAGGTGTAATCCCGGAACTTTCCGGGATAGTTCCATTGTCAACACCTCCCCAAAAACCTCCCAAATCACTTTGAAGAGAAAACTTTTTACTGGGCCTCCATTACAGTCTTCCTGCAGCTCTTCGTGGCACATAGCAATGATGCGCCAGGAGAACGGGGGGGAGGGGGGGATGTAGCTCTCCTGGCACTACAGGAAGGGAAAGCTACAGAAAGACTGTAATAGAAGCTCAGTAAGGTTTTTAAAACTTTTTAAAGTGGTTTGGGGATGGGCTAGGTGTCCTCGTACTTTTCCAGGCTACTTTAGCCTAGAAAACCACGGAACTGCTGTCTGGACTGCAGTCCATACAGTGAAAGTATTGGGCTTATCCTGCACCTTCCTGGAATGAACGGAATACACCCATTAACAAATTAATTTGCCCCAAACCATAGTTTCCCTGGTTTGTGGCAAATAAATTCATGTTTTGCGAAAATGTTATTTGGGAACCCCCCTTTTTCCAGGAAGTCCCATATTAAAGTGGCTGTCTGAATGGGCCCCTTAACGCAAGAAATACAGATAACCACTTTATATAATAGGCACCAATTTACTTCATCATTGTAGATAACAGGATTTGATCATCTAAGGAATTTGGTTTTTATGGAGTTGGGGGGTGGGTGGGGGGCTGAGCAAAATCATGGTAGACACAAAAGGCCCGATGTACAGACCTAATCATGGAAAATCTAAGATGAAACTCATATGACAGACCTAAATGTAAATGTGCAAATTGATAGTATTTGTAGATGATGTGATATTGGTTGTGTAAAACCTGACAGAATGTACGGACATGTGTAGTGAATCTTACCGAGTGGGCCAGAAAGGGAGCCTGGATAACAGTATGGCAGGCCTCCATTTTGGGAGGGAATGCTAGGGAGTCAGCCATCTTGAGTGTGGAAGGTTGGAAAAGGGGAGGAGTTTGGAGGCTCCTAGGATTGGCCAGAGGAGTGGGGAGGAGCCAAGTCTTGAGAAGAAGGAGAGAGGGTGTGAGAAGAGAGTGAGGGTGTGTGTGAGAGAGCTGGGTGCTGTGAGCTGACAGGAAAAGGTCCGACAGCAGTTTTGATCTCTTGTGAGAGTTAGCACTAAAGATTGAATCTCCAGGCTGGGCTAGTTAACAGGAAGAACTCTAGGGTAGAGTTAGTTAATAACCCAGGGGGCTACCTAGATAGGTTAGTCAAACTCGTTACTATTCTCTGAAATAGAGCAAGGGTTTTGTTACCAGATAGGTTTGGTTAGATCTGTCTATAACAAAGTGAACTGAACAAGCAACCAATTCAAGCTGAAGTACTTTTGTAACCCATCATGCTTTTTGTACCTCTCAGAAGTAGTTAGTTGTCTGTTTAAAAATAAATAAATCTTATTCTATTTAACTTTCAAAAAGTCTCTACAGTACATCATTCCAACATCAAGCCTCTGTGATAGTTCCAACATTTTTAACATTCTATTACTACCAAAAAAGCCTCTTAATAAACAGCTGTTTAGGAGCCAGGGGTAAAAGCAGTGTTGGCAAAAGTGGGAGCAGATTACCTCCAATACTTTTAAAACAAGAAAATCCTAAAAAACATCTTAGGTTGGTGGCAGCTTTAATTCAAAAGAAAGTTTAAAGACAAACAGTGTTCACTTCACTCTAACACATAACCATCATCGTCATGCTATCATATTGGAGGCACAGGGCTGGGATCTTCTAGGCTTGGGGAAAGGTCTGCCCTGCCCTAGTTAAAGCAGTCCGTGTCCTCTCCTTCCTTGTTCCTGTGTGTTATAACATGCCATTAACCCCATCTAAGTTACCTAAAATGTGCAAAGACTGTGATAATTTATGTTGTAAGTGTGAGTAAACTGTCTAATGTTTGGTTGAGATAAATTCAAGAGAAAGAATGAATCCAACATGGTCTGTGAAAGAAAAGGAATGAGGTTGAAGAAAGGAATTTTGGTAGTCTCCTTCAATTTATCTCTGGAATGCCCAGACCATGTTTCCAATAGACAATCACCCACCTTGAGAATAGCGTTTAAGAATTCTGATGATCTGATCTGTAAAGTCAGGGCAGTGGATCCCTAAGGAGGATTGTCCTTGTGTGATACTTTCATCATCGCTGACGTTAATAACAAGTTAGAAAAGGTAGATGACAAGAAAGAAAGCAATTGCATCAAACAATTCTGTAGTAAAGGTTTTATGGTCATGTATCCACTCTAATTCACTTCCGTGTTTTTAGCAAGTGTAAGAGTAGATATGTGGAATGTTTTCCACTGAGATAGATGTCAAATTTGCTCAGCTCTTCCTTAGTTAATCAGTGCCATGATTCTTTGCTCCAGAGGAGATATGAATTTGCAATTTATTGTTTTTGCAGATAAAGTATTTGTTTTCTTGGATCTTAGGACTGAAGATCCAAGGCCATAAAGTAACCTTAGACTACAATGCAACACTGCTAATGCAGATATACTGTCAGAGTCTCTATTGAATCTCAGTATAGACGTTCTGGATTGCATTGTCTTGGAGCCACATTCAATTGGGGAAGTATTCTAAATTGTCAATACACTCTTCAAATGGCATGGCACTCTACAGAGATCAACTTTCTTTAGTTTTATATCAGAATGTTTTATCAACATGTCTGTTAATTTCTAATGAGCTTTGATTAATCCCAGTAGGTCTTAAAAAGTTAACCCATGGCACATGATTCAAGGCTATTTTCAATCCTGTACATGTGTTATTATACAGCAATCTCCTGTATGTGAGGCATGTCACACAACCTGTTTGTTCTGAGTTTTTCTCCCTGTAGCCTCCAAGTCCTGCTATGCAAATAGCCATGTTTATGCTCGTCAATTGTCCTGTTCTGTTGACAGTGTGTGGACACCGGCCCCATTCGGCTGGGGCTTTATGGACTCTTATTGGGGTTGGTTGTGCACTACTTTCTATGTTTCATAACTAAACAGACCTGGAGCACAAGCCAACAGTAAGAGCAGGCAGGAACCAAACATATTTACCAATAATCCCTGGAACTAGGGATAACATTATTGTTTATTTCTTCACAGCAGGGGGATTGGATTGGATATACAAACAGAAAGCATATGCAGACGATGAAATGTTGGTTGTGGAAAATCTGCAAAAATGTGTGGAAGTACTATTGACTCCATCAAAATTGGCTAAAATATCCAAAAGAGTCTAATAATTAATTTTTGAAGTCTAAACAACAAGAAGGATCAGATATTTGAGTTTAAGGAATGTATGCAAAAATGTCTAATGCTTAGTTAGAGTCATTCCGAGAGAAAGGATACAAGATAATTTCAAGACGTCCTCAGTACTTCATAATCATTCTCTTAGGATTTTTCAGGAGATAGAAAATGCTGGAATGGGTGTTCAGTTTTGCAGCATATGTACTAAAATTGGAATGATACAGAGAAGATTAGCATGGCTCCTGCGCAAGGATGACGCAAAATTCTGACGTGTTCCATTTTTTTTAGATCAACTCTAAACCTGGGAAAATACCTGGGGAAAATACAAAGGCATATTTTATCAGATAACACCACAATGGATATCACCATTAGAAGTCATACAAAGAAGAGAATTAGGATGAGGAAAATGGCCAACCTACATAGAAATATTGCATAAACAAAAAATCTTAAAAAACAAACAAACAAAACAAAAATTCTTAAAATCACAAGAAGAAATTAAGATTTTATATAAGAATGTCTCTTGGTTTCAGTATAGACAAATAAAATAATATTATACTAAAGATAAAGTGATAAGTTTTTCAGAAAAAGATTATATTCAGGATAACTTACTATCAGTTGAGAATAAGGAAATTACTAAAATATATAAAATCCTTTTGTGATGATCAACAGACAGAACAAGAAAAAGACTTCATGGTAAAATGGGCAGAAAACTTCAAACATGCAATAAAAATGGAAGAATGAGTAAAGATTTGGAATAACAAATTAAAATTTACATATTCATATTATCTTAAAGAAAACTGGTACAAAATGATGTACCCGTGGTATATCACACCTAACAAAATATCAAAATGTTATAGAAAAATATTTAGTAAAAAGGTGAAAGTGTGAAATACAAACTGGTATGTTTTACTACATGTGGCGGAGTTGCAAAATAGCAAACAATTTTTGGAGAAAAATTCATGAAAACACAGAAAATATTGAATTTTTTTACTGGAATTGACAGATATGAATTTAGACAAAAATCAAGAAATTGTATTTAACTACTTAGCTACAACTACAAGAATAACATATGCAAGAAAATGGAAGAACAAAGAAATCCCAACGGAAGTAGGATGGTTATTGAAAATGGTAGACATAATGAGCATGGACAATTTAACACAACATTTGAAGAAATACCAAGGCAAAATAAACAGAATAATCGATTGCACTTTATTCAAAAACGATTTAAAGCAAGAAAAAATGAATATAAAATACAATATTAAGAGGAAAGAAAAAACTTTTTGAATCAATACAAAGAGATGGAGCAAAATATGTAAAGAAAAGAGAATGGAAGACAAGAAAATCTCCCATTTACATCTTTACCTCCTTTTCCTTTTTTTTCTTTTTTCTCCCACCTAATGAGCTCATGTGAGCCTTTTCTCTCTTGTAAATATATTTTTTCTCTCTTTTGTGTAATAAACATTATTCCAAAAAAAAATGGGTCAAAAATATCCGTGTTACACAGCTGGGATTTCAGTAGTACCCAAGAACAACAAGACTTAATATGGGACTGAAATATTGAACCATAGGTGGTGGTTGTTGATGTTGTCATCATTAATTGTAACTCTCCTATGTGTGGCAAAGTCAATGACCAGAATAATTGCCCTTCCATCTCCCCGTGGAGTTTGAGAATGTAGATTATACAACAGCCCCAAGCTGAAGAAAAAAGGCACCTGGGGGTCAGCGTGGGATGACAGAGAGGTGATAAATGGGTGGGACATTGAGAAAGCCATTCTCCAGCGGGGTTGGGTCAAGATCTTCTGGGGACACAAGGGGCTTCAACTGGAAACTCTGCAGGATGGTGGTGAAGAAGAGGAAAAGCTCCATGCGGGCCAGTGATTCGCCCAGACAAATCCGTTTCCCTAAAAGAGAAAGAAAAATTTGTCTGCAGGCGAGGAGATACACATCCAGCTTCTCTGATCAGATGACTCCTCAGCTGCAACTCGTTCCATGTCCCCTCACCTTGTTCATAATGTCTTTGGCTTTTTAAGGACTTTCCTTTCATCTCATTGTGTCATATCTACCATATACACTCATGTACTAGTTGACCTCTTTTATAAGTCAATGTCAAGTTTGGAGGCCCAAAATATGAATTTTTATATGACGCCTGCATAAGTCAAGAGTCATTCTGTATAACGAGGGAAAGCACTAATGTTTCCCAGGAGGCCAGCCAGCCCTAGTCACCATGACCTTTTCCCTACCCAGGCATCAAGACGTCCAGAAGTCATAATGTGCTTCATCCAGGACATTATTCATTTCATGTAAGACAACCAGGCTTCCATATTATACTCAAAAAAGCACATTACATGAAGATCCTGGAATGGAACTCGCATAATACATGGTCCTATTGTAAACAGTGTGGATTGCTCAAGTTGAGATGATGATGATGATGATGACCAATTTAATTTAATTTTTAGCCTCCTCTTCCCATGACTCAAGGTGGAATTACAGCATAACTAAAAGACGTACACATTGTAAAGTTTCTATAGATACACATATTAAAAGGTATTTTGAATAAAAGATACATATTAAAATGTATTTCTATAAAATACTCAGAACAGAGATTAAGCATTGCCCAAGGAGGCAGGTGAAACAGGCAACTAATACTTTAAAATCTTGAAATGCAACCCATAGAGTACATGAGAAAGACCCTAACCTTTATACATATATTAAACAAACCATCTAACAAGCAAGAATAGAATCCTTGTCCTCATTCGTGTGTTTAAGAAAGTTCTACCTGAGGAGAAAGGCACAAAGGCATCATTCTTCTTGAAGCATCCATTCTCATCCAAGAAGTTCTCTGGGTTGAAAACACTGGGGCTTTTAAACATTGTGGGATCATGCAAAACAGTGCTGAGCAGGGGGGAAACCTCCATTCCCTGAGAAAGGGGGGAAAGGATTTATGAACTTAGAATGGCAAAAATTCAGTCCCAGAATAGAGCATCTTAAACTGCATGTTTCCATCCACTCATATTCCACAAGAGCCATTTAATTGTTCTGTGTAAAGACTATAAAACAATTGGGCTTATCTGTCTTCAATCAGAGGTTGAGGCTGGTTTTTTTTTTAAGGAATAAATAAGTAAACGTCTTACAAAAAAACTACATTCAAAGAACAGAAGAACCTTAAACTGTGTTCATGGTAACCTCTGCATGCTCAAGGAGCATTCAGGGAACCCGTGAGAAAATGACAGAACAGTTCAGACTACCTTGATTTGACTGCCTCTTCATCTGTTTGTTGGATTCAACAGCATTATAACAAGGCCTAGGCTAACTTCACTAACACTCATGATCCCATAATGGGTGCATCTGCAGTATAGAATCAATGCAATTTGAGACTACTATAACTGCTATGGAACAGAATTCCCACCATTGCAAGTAGATATTAATGTTCTAGACTGGTATGTACTGTTGGGGTGTGCACAATACTGTTTTGCAATACCGTTTTCAGAGGATTCGGGTGACCGGGAAAGCCGGCAGTATTTTGCAAAGCTGTAAGATACTCAATGAACAGCCACATCCTGTTTCTGAAAGATATACTGGACAGTTGGATGTTTCTGAGTTCCAGAACCCAATTTCAAATCTTGCTCCTCCTGGTAACAGTTAACTTTCAGATGGTCAGGAACAAAAACAAGTCCTCATCCATATGCTAACATATGTTTCACTCATGGACAAGTCTTGCTGCACCTGTGCTATACATCCCTCTTATTTTTTCTTTTTTTTTGCAAAGGCACTGTGAGCTACACATTTTCACTATTGTCCTCCCACTCAGCTTACTTCAATTGCTGCAAACGAAAATCATCTTTGGCCATCTTGACCACACTGATGTTGTTTGGGCTGCATGTATCCCACTTTCCTCCCATACAACATTAGAAGGTGTTATGTTGACTATAGCTCTAGGTTTCAAATTAATTGGTCTCCTTTTATCTTTCCTGGTTGTTCCACTACCTTACCTTAGGGATGAAGTATCCTCTGAATTCAGTGTCACAAGTAACCATATGGGCCACACTCATAGGTACAAGATCCGTGACTCTCTGTATTTCATGGATGACAGCATCTGTATATGGCATCTGTATCCGGTCTTCACTGTTTGGGATGCGATTATGGCCAATCACTCGATCTATTTCCTCATGCACTTTTGCTGTTGAGTATATTCAGAGAATTAACTCCTGGGTTTCTGATTCCCACAGGGAAATGGGATTTTACTATGAACATGACTAAAGAGAGGCATGAAATCTCTGTGCATTCATTGTAGGAAGACCAACACCACATGTGGTGGAGAAGGGAATATGAACTCATTTTCCTCATTCCTCATTCCTTGTACCTCTTACTATCATTTTGAACTTTCCAGTTATTTCTGAAATGATCAAACATGCTATTTGCATGCCTCCTAGTGATCACTAAACATTTTCACATCTAGTGGGCCCTCCGTATCTTTTGTAGTTTGTTTCCAAAATATCAAAATTTGAAGATGCTGAAGTTTCTCTATAGATAATGATGTAGTGAAATGGCGTGGCCAATCTCAATGGACAAACAAATATTGAGGAGAGTGTGTGATCTGTGAGGTCATGGGAGCTATAGCACTGTTTGCTCATACATCCTCATAGTACTCCATAGGTGGCCAAACCAAAATTTACTCCTCCCCCCCGCCCCCACAAATACTTCAAAGCTATTATTGGCTAAATTCATAGATACAGAACACATGGGGACAAAGGGCTGACTGTGGTCAAATATCTATGATTTGAGTTGAATCATGGAGTTGCCCTGGAGAAACTAAAGATTCATAGAGATAACCAATTATCAAGTCCACAAAAGTTAATCCTGCCAATGTTGGCCAAATGAGATAACAATGATAACAACAATACCTTGCACTTCAGGATATTTCATCAAAAACAGAAAGCCATATCTCAGGGTTGTGACTGACCGTCTCTGTTCCAGCAAAGAACAGAGCAAAGATGGTGAGCTCCAAATTCTTAATACTAAATTCACTAAGTGGATTGTGTTTTTCCTGAAAGTAGGAAAGATGAAGAAATCATGTAATGATTCCAAGGTGAACCACTGGCAGAGCCCCACCACCTTCACCCACCAAGAAGATACCTTTTCCATCTGGATGAGGAAGCAATCAATAAAGTCACGAGGGAAGTTAGAGTCAAGGATCTCTTGGTTCTTTTTCACTCTCTTGGCAATGAAGTGCAAGGCATCTGACATAATGTTATGGAGCCTGGTGTGGGGCCCTGGGAAGTACTTCAGAAGTGTGGGAAACATGTCATAGAGCTGCACGAGGAGAGAAACAATGTTGAGTGGGTTTCCTGCCTAATTCCACCATAGTTGCAGTCCTTTAGTTTGCTTCTGGGGCTAGAAACAAAGGTGGCTTCCAAGATCTCAGTTTTGTTCTGATGAGCCCAGTTTCAGGGCTGGATATGAACATACAGTAGATGAGAAGTGAAGGACATCAGGATATTACTATCAAAGACCAATAGTTTTCTAAGCAGCAAAACATTATCACAAAGTGAGTAACATTCGGGTACCTGGGACCAGGTTGTGCTCATCTCCCAGAAAAAATTGTATATTATCCTCATAAGGGCCTGGAATTCCTCATTCTCATAGTCAAAGCACTCCCCAAACACAATGGAGGAAATGATATTGGAGACTGCACAGCCGAGAAGGTGGGTGGGCTCTAAAGGTTTCCCTGCAAAACAACAGCAAAACAAAAAGAAGTAACAATCTTCAGAAGGTACTTTTGGTTCCAAGATGCACACTACATCCATTAAATGCTCCCCCTTTCAGGATTAAGCTACTTCCACGCAACAGAATGAATTCAACATGCCTGGCAACTCGCTTACCCTTCATCTTCCGAAAATCCTCCAGCAGGAATTGGGCCTCCTCTTGGATTTGTTCTTCAATAGACTTTTTCCCCATCCCCAAACTCTTCAAGGCAGTGATGGAGAATCGGCGCAGTTGCTTCCAACGTTCTCCATTGGAAAAGGCCACCCCTGCAGGAAAGAGGAAAGAAATCCTAGGACAAGCAGAAGAAAGAGTTTTAACCATTCCCCAAAGACAACTGGAGTGCCTCACCATATCCTTCAACAGCCCTCTCCAATGTAGGCTTGGTAGTCCTTCCACTGAACTCTTCTGCCTTGTCTATTAGAGCTTCCTTTACAGCTTGGTGTCCACACAAGACCACAACAGGACATGTTCCCAAATAGACGGTGAAAACAGGGCCATATTTTTCATGCAGCTGTAGGAGAAATGAGCATTTCACTTCTGGCACTATCTTTGTGTTTAGGCAGACATTTTGGAATGTTGTCGTTTGAAGTGGATGAATTTGGGAACAAACACATTTCATTTCACATTGCATTGCAATGGGTCTTACAACCGGGTTGTTGTATGTCTTTCGGGCTGTGTGGCCATGTTCCAGAAGCATTCTCTCCTGACGTTTCGCCCACATCTATGGCAGGCATCCTCAGAGGTTGGAAGGTATGGAGAAAATACCTGGTCTTTTTTCTCCATACCTCACAACCTCTGAGGATGCCTGCCATAGATGTGGGCGAAACGTCAGGAGAGAATGCTTCTGGAACATGGCCACACAGCCCGAAAGACATACAACAACCCTGTGATCCCGGCCATGAAAGCCTTCGACGACACGGTCTTACAACCATTTCAACATTGAAGGTACTTTACGCTGAAGATCATATCTGTTGTATCCCAGCCACAGGCTGGCCACGGCCACGTTCAAGATGATGACACTGAAGGGGACTTTGGTTTCCAAGATGGAACAGAAGAGGATTCTGGGGATTTTACAGCAGTCTGAGCCTCCTGTTAGAAACATGCAGTTTCACTTTGAGCAAGATGACCTGCTGGCCCCAGAAGTCAGATAACGGTCAAGCTGACATTCTTCCTTTGGGAATTTTTGAGGAGGATTCGACAGTTGTGAGAAATAATGAGGAGGTAACTGGAGAACTAACAAATAATGAAGGAGCCGGGGCAACTGAAGACCAGGTGCGAGATAACAGTGACCCTGAGCTATCCAGGCAAGACCGTTTGTCTTGGCGGGGCTCTGAGCTTCGCAGAAGTGATCGTTTGGCGCGCAAAAGACAGCTTTCGAAAGAATCATGCTGTGGCAAAAGAAACGCCTTCTTGGGTTGCTATTAAAAGAAGCCTGTGCAGACCATGCCCTTTGGTCAGAGCAATTCATCGCTTCATCCTTGTGCATGCTTCCCTTGCCAGCGTCTTGGAGTCTAGGGCCTTGTTTCGTGCTTTCTAAGGACTACACTTTGCCTCTGGGATTACTTTGCATTCTTGGACCCTGTTTCTTGCTTCCTACGGACTAATACCTGGTTTGGTGGATTACTTATATTTTTGGACCTTGTGTTTTGGATCCTGTGGACTAAGACTTTGTGCTCTGAACTTCATGCTTTGGATTCTATGGACTAACTCTGTGTCTTATGGATTATTGCTATTACTTTGCCTTTTGAACCAATGGACCTTGCCTTTTGAACTGATGGACATTTATGCATTATTGCTTCCTTCTACCTTTGGACCCTTTCTTTATAACATTGAATTATCTTTTGATTGCTTGCTTCATCTATATTCTGCTTTGCCTTAATAAAGACTTTAAAAGACTATTTGTGTATTGACTGGGTATCCTAGCAAGGTGAACTTAGCCTGAGGTGCGACAATATCTCTCCCTTTTTAATGAGAGATCTCTGGTAAGGCAGGGGAAACTGTTGAAACCAGTCAGACTACAGAACAAAATGGCAGTCCTTTCTGTTTTGCCAAGTACACCTATGTACAATGTATCCATACTATATTACCTCTTCATCACAGTTCAATAACTCCATCACATGTAATACTGGGAACGATAATTTGATGAAGGACTAAGGGTGTATCCATGTTATCAAATATATATATGGATGTGTGTGTGTGTATGTCAGAATACAGACCAAAATGGCAATCCTTTCTGGTTTTGTTTTGCTACAGGTGTGAGGAAGACTGCTTTTATACAAACAACTTGTTAGGGAATATTTATTTATTTATTCAGGCAAAATCTAAAAGAAGAATGAAAGTAATTGTGATGCCTCATGGGCCTTGTAGTCCTGTGCCTAGTGTCACTGTGGTAGATGAGGATGAAAACATGGGGTTTTCTCCGGATCAACAGCCAGAGTCTTTCCAGATGCCTGATGTTCTTGTCCAAGAACCAATTAAAACTGACCTTGACCAACGCTCACCTCCCTTCGCTAGAAAGCAATCCTTCTCGGCAGATAGGGGAGTGAAAGAGAGAATTCGCAGGAGTGCCCGAATTGCTGCCAAGCAAGACACTGATTAGCCATGTTTCCCCTGGGAAAATCCAGAGAGTCTCACACCTGCAGTTTGGGTTTCGTTCCCTATTCTCTAGGGAAAGAGAACGCTGGACGCCCGCTTGGCGGGAAACGAGACCCAGATAAAAGTATCGGGCTCTGTTGATTCTTTGCGGAGACAACAGCTCAGCTTCGGGAGTGAATTCCATGTTTCCAGCCTAGTGTGGACTTTGCTAAGTCCACAATCCAGTTTCCTTGCCTCGCCTGTTCAAGTATCCAAGAATTGCCTTGCTTTATTCTCAGCCACGGATTTTGTTCTTAGAATCAAGTTTTTGGACTACCTTGCCTTGTTTTGAACCACGGACCTTGTTTCCTAGATCCAAGCCTTATTCCCAGCCTTCTTGTGGATTTACCTTGTGCCTTGAAAGACTTTGGACAATTCCCCACACTATTGCCTGGCAATAGTGTGTGTTTCGGTTATTGGATTTTACCTTTGAACTCTAATATCATTTATTGGACAAACTATTCCTGGACTATTTTAGGCCTCATTTGAAAGGTCTGTTTCTGGACTATATTCTCTACTTGCTTTTATCCTTCTTATATATTTCCTTAATAAAGATATTAGATAGTTTTATTGGCCTCCGTGTTTGGTTCTTGGTGCTCCGCTGCCTCTGGTGTGTGACAGTAATTGCATTTGAGCAACAGAAGTTTGCATAGAACAAAACAAACTCCTTGTTGAAGTGTTTTTTGAAACTAAGAGTGTATCTACATTATAATAATCATGCAGCTTGACATGCAGGAATATCTACCACATTTGGGGACGATATGGATACAAGTGAAGTTGGGGGAAATTGCAAAGATTAAAATCTATGGCCAATGCAAAAAAAAAAAGGATGAGGATGGAAAGAAACTAATGAGACAACTCAATATCTTGCCTAAGTGAATCTTTTTCTTATTTTTTCTATTAAATCCAAAATGCCCAAATTGATTTCCAGGGAACTACTTACCTTACCTTTTTTTATAAAAAATAAAAGTAAAAAATGAAAAAAGGTAAAGAAAGTAAAGAAAATGATAAAAAAGAAAAAGATAGCTTCCAATCTTCCTTTCAGCAGGTGAATGTATGTATGTACGTGTGTGGGTATATTCTTTCATGACTTTACTTTTTTTTTACAAACAGTCCTTTCTGACCATTAAACAAAAAAGTTAGCAGGTCTTTTTTGGCCATAAAAAAATAAGAGTCCAAAAAAGTGTCCATACCTTTAGAAGAGACTTTAAGGTTTCTCCTGACTTGATCTGCAGTAAAGTCCCGATCAGGGGCAGGGGAGTGGGTCCCGGAGGAAGCTTTCCCTTGTGCAATCGTTTTCTCTTAGAAGAGATGAGCAAATGGCAAGAAACACAGATAACAAGGAGGAGGGTGACTACATAAGCCCATTCCATTGTGCAAATTGTTCGCTGTCCTTCTCTTTCGGCAGAGTGTAGAACTAGTCCCTTCTGGCTGGGGCTCCATGGACTTTTATAGGGGCCTTCTGGGTTACGTAACTGCACAGAGCAAAAATGTTGCATCTTAGTCCATGACACCGAGAAACAATGTCTAAACTTGGGAAATCCAAGACGAAAATAATATGAAGGACATAGAAGTAATTGAACGATTGAAAACATTTGTCGATGATGTAATGTTAGTTCTGTAAAACCTGATAGAATGTATGGACATGCCATCAACCCCATCTAAATTACCTAAAATGTGCAAAATTTGTAATAATTTATGTTTGAAGTGTGATCAACAAGAAGAAACATTTATTTGAGTTGGTGGAATATGAGTAAAATGTCTCATGCTTAGTTGAGATCATTCCAAGAGAAAGAATGAATCCAACATGGTCTGTGCAAGAAAAGGAATGAGGATGAAGAAAGGGATTTTAGTAGTCTGCTTAGATTCATTTCGGAAATGCCCAGATTATGTTACCAATAGACAATCACTCACCATGTGAAGAGAGTTTAAGATTTCTAACGATTTGATCTATAGGAAATTTCGTATCGGGGGCAAGGGAGTCAGTCCCTAAGAAGGACTGTGTGTGAAAGTTTCATCACAGCTGGGGGAATGCCAAGAGAGAAAAGGTAGATGACAAAAAAGAAGGTAACTGCATCACTTATCCACTCCCCTTGTGTGATAATTTCATCATAGCTGACATGATAACAAGATAGAAAAGGTAGATGACAAGAAAGAAGGCAGCTGCATCAGCCAACCCTATAGTATAGGTTTTGTGATCACGTCAGGGCTGGCCCAACGCGGAGGCCACTGAAGCGCCCGCTTCGGGCGCACGGTCCCCGGGGGCGCCGTGGAGGCCAGCTAGGCCAGGTCGCGCGGGAGCGGGAGGCGGGGCCCCATCTGGGCATTGCCCCGCCTCCCGCGCCATGTGCCCTGGCCCTGCCTCCCACGCTGTGCGAGAGGCGGGGTCAGGGCGAGCAGCACGGGAGGTGGAACCAGCGTTGGCCTCGCCTCCCACACTACTCGCCCAGCTGGCCTTGCCCAGCTGGCCAGGCTACAGCAGGAGTCCCTCCAGGCCACAGTCACCGTGGCCTGGAGAGACTTTCCTGCCGCTTCCTGGCCGGTTGGCCTGGGCCAGGGCACGCAGGGCGGGAGGCAGGGCCCTGTCTGGGCGGAGCCCCGCCTCCCTCCCCGCGTGCCCTGGCCCTGCCTCCCATGCTGTGCGAGAGGCAGGGTCAGGGCGAGCAGCACGGGAAGCAGGGCCAGCGTTGGCCCCGCCTCCCACACTGCTTGCCCAGCTGGTCTTGCCCAGCCGGCCAGGCTGCAGCAGGAGCCCCTCCAGGCCACGGTCATCGTGGCCTGGAGAGACTTTCCTGCCACTTCCAGGCCGGCTGGCCTAGGCCAGGGCGTGCAGGGCGGGAGGCGGGGCCCCGTCTGGGCGGAGCCCCGCCCCATGCGCCCTGGCCCCGCCTCCCATGCTGCGCGGGAGGCAGGGCCAGGGTGTGGGAGGCGGGGCCAGGTCTGGCCATGCCCTGCCTCCTGTGGCACATGGCCACGCCTCCCGCAACGCGGGGGGGCGCAATTTTTCCCCCTCGCTTAACATCTAAAATTTTCTCAGGCTGGCCCTGGGTCACGTATACATAGAATCATAGAATAGTAGAGTTGGAAGAGACCTCATGGGCCATCAAGTCCAACCCCCTGCCAAGAAGTAGGAAATCACATTCAAAGCACCCCCGACAGATGGCCATCCATCCTCTGTTTAAAAGCTTCCAAAGAAGGAGCCTCCACCACCACTATACACTCTATTTCAGTTCTTTGTATTTTATCAAGTGTGGATTTCTCTAGTAGGATACAATGGCATGAAAACCAATATGCAGAATGATTTACCTCTAAGATAGAAGTCAAATTTGCTCAGCTCTTCCTTGGTTAACCAGTGCTGTGATTCTTTGGTCCAGGGGAGATATGGATTTGCAGTTTATTGTTTCTGCAGATAAAAGGATTTGTTTTCTTGGATCTTAGGAATGAAGATTGAAAGCCATAAGTAACCTTAGACTACAATGCAACTCTGCTAGTACAGATTTATATTCTGTCGTAACCACTATTCGAACTCAGTGTAGATGTTCTGGATTGCATTGTGTTGGAGACATAACTGCATTCAACTGGGAAAGTATTCAAATCCCATTCTAAATTGTCAATACACTTTTGAAACTCTTGACTGGTATGGTGTTCTAATAAATAAGTTCAAATTTCTTCAGTTTTACTTCAAAATGTTTTATCAATGTCTGTTAACTTCACATAAACTTTAATTAAACCCAGTAGGTCTTAAAACCCATGGTACATAATTCAAGGATATTTTCAGTCTTCTGCAAATTTGTTATTATACGGCATTTTCCTGTATCTAAGGCATGTAACACAACCTGATTGTTCTGGGTTTTTCTCCCCACAGCCTATAAATTCTGCTATGCAGTCAAACAATGAATACGGGACGTAACAAACAAGGATCAGTTTTCAGTTAAAATTATCAATAATCAGCAACAGCCAGAAATCCAAATAGTAAAGTAACAATGCCTGCAAATGAGTAACATGAAAGGTGAAATACTGTCCGTCTGAAGACTGAAAAGGGAATATCTTTGCACCTTTTCAAAAGAATGGCAATGTGCTGCAACATTTATTTATTTGTGCATTTACTCTTATCGTATATGCCACCTTTTCATGGAACAGATCTAAGCTGGCTTCCCAGATCTATATCCAAGGAAAACATTTCCCAACCAAAGTAATTTTTAACACAGCAATTAGACCCAAGCATGGGGATGGTATCTTATATATTATGGTACCTAAAACAAATCAGATTTATAATGTAGGAATGCTGGCCAAGTTGAGACTGGTAGTGAGCAGTGCATCTGAGGCCACCTTAACAGTGGATGAGTATACAATTCCTTTGAGAATGTTCAGAGTGAAGAGAAAACTCATGCTGCCTTTGGAACTGTTCACGTATTGTATCTCACTACTAAAGATGAAGCTGGAAGAAGTTGGAGGTCTGCAATACCATGACATGACCCTTTTGGAATATGTAACAATGATTTGTTTATCTAAGGATACTGGCCTAGAGGCCTGTTTTCATTTTAGTTTCGCAGTGGCTCTTAGAACAAAGGAATCTGATGGTTTAATATGGAAACAAAGTCCAAAGCAAAAGGTAAATACACCAGTCAAAATTCACTGGAGAAGTTAACCTAGATCATATGTGTCAAAGCAGGCCGAACCTGGACCACCATGTCATTTTACTTGTTCCTCCAGATGCCTCATTATTAGACATCATTAGTACAGCTGATGGGAGGTGTGATAAAGTAATTTCTGGAAGACTGCAGTTGTTAAGTCTGATTAGTGCAGTTTGAATTTAGATATAAGGCTTTTTAATGTCTGAATTCAAAATGTTCCTTTGACCTTTCCTCAACCCCAAAGACACAAGTGCTGTTGGATTGCAGGTCTCATTATTTCCAGTCCATATGGCAGATAATGATTATCCATATGGCAGATAATCATAGGCCTGGGCTGTGGCACAGGCTGAGCAGCCAGCTGCAACAAATCACTCTGACCAAGAGATCATGAGTTCAAGGCCAGTTCGGAGCCTGCGTTTGTCTTTGTCTTTGTTCTATGTTAAGGCATTGAATGTTTGCCTTATATGTGTAATGTGATCCGCCCTGAGTCCCCTTCAGGGTGAGAAGGGCGGAATATAAATACTGTAAATAAATAATCAAAAGTTATGTGAGTTGTCATCCAATAACATCTGAGGACCTAAACTGGGTAAAAAGCTTCAATCACTATATAAAAATATATACATGTACTATTGGCCCTCTGTATCCATAGATTCTTTGACTGTGGATACAAGAACCCTTTGAAAGCAGTCATAAAGCTGATGTGGTCCTTGATGAAAATGAGTTTGACACCCATGATCTAGAGTTATGCATTGATTACTCATATTCAGGATATGTGTTCCCTATTCCGATACTCACTTACTCGGCAGCATCCACTGTGATCAACAAGGGTCTGTTCCTCCCTGAATCGAGAAGTAGCTGAGGTTCCTACATCCACAGGTAATTTCCAGTGCAATGGAGAATTACAATAAGAATAAGAATTACAATAAGAATTACAATAAGAATGCCACCTCTGGCCATCACACTGGAAATTGCTCATGCTCATCCACCATAAATGGAGATTTGGGACAAAGGGCTCAGAGATACAGCGGGCCCTAGGTATCTGCTCAAGCTTCCCTTGTGTGGATATCAAAATTCATGGATGTTCAAGTCATGTTATACACAGTGGTGTAGTATGATATCCCTTGTATCAAATGTCAATGAAGATTTCTTTTCTTTTTTCAGGGTCGTGGATATCTTTAACATATGAATGGTTTAATCAATGAATATACAGTTAACATAGCTAAAGAATGCATGCATAACAGTCTTAGGGAATTCCAACCACAGATCCTAAATGAAATAATTTCAAGGCAATGAGTACTTTACAGACACTTAGCTCTAGAGTAGTGGTTAATAACTTTATTCTTGTATCCTGCCCCATCTTTCCAAAGGGACTTGGGACAGTTCACATGGGGTCAAGCCCAAGACACCCAATAGAATACAACAGAATACATTGAAAACATATAAAACGTATATGAGTCTCAATTTGTGGGCCATGGTCCAGCAGTGGGCCGTGAGAACAAAAATCCGGTCCGCGAACCACCTTCCTCTTTATTTATTTTATTTTATTAATTTCCACTCCTTTCTGCAGAGCTGACCATTGCATTAGCTCTAGATTATTAAATATCATTTTCTGTGGGCGAGCAGATGGTGACTACTGGATGCCATATGTTCTGTATCAGAAACTAGAACTGATGTGGTCTATCAAATTCAATTTTCTGAATTAACACCCCAAATAACCAAACCAAATCTAAAGTTGACCAAAAACTATTTCATAACCCTTTTGGTACTAATGTTGGAGAGTGGTCCCTATCCAACGTGGTCCTTGGTCAAAGTGGACCCTGATCAAAGTGGTCCTGGTCAAGTGGGCCCTGGTCAAAAAAAGGTTGGGAACCACTGCTCTACATAAAATGGGAAAGGCATCATATTTCTGGGATTCTCCAGAAGATAGGGAATGCTAAAATGGGTCAACAATATCCTTATAATTCAGCTGGGGCTTCAACAGCACTCCAGCACAATACACACTAACCCAGGAGTGGAAAATGGAAGCAATTTTCTTACAGAAAAACTCAACCCTGTGTGTAAGAGCCAAAACATTGAATAAGCAGCATAGTTTTTCCCTTTGACGTCTGGGAATTAAGCTTTCTCCAAGACTGGGACAGAAACGGACTTCGGGGTCAGCGTGGGATGATGGAGAGCTGGTAGAAGGGTGGGATGTTGGCAAAGCCACTTTCCTGAGGAGTGAGGTCAATATCTTCTGGAAGAACAAGGGACTTCAGCTGGAAACTCTGCAGGGTGGTAGTGAAGAAGAGGAAAAGCTCCATGCGGGCCAATGCTTCACCCAGACACATCCGTTTCCCTGAAAGAAAAAGTTGAAAAACTATCAGGAGACAAGGACAGAGACAGGCAGCTTTTTGGACAGATGCCTCCTGAGATGCAACTAAAAATGTCCTTTTCCTTTCTGCACAAGTTATCTTACCTCATTCATAGCATTTGTGGACTTTCCCTTCCTACCAGCCATCTCACTGGCTTATTTTATGCTCTAAAATATTTATGTGCAGAAAATCCTGGTTGCTTAGCAGAAAATGCTTTGTGGTGTGCAACAAAAGAAATTATGTGCATAATTATGTAAAGAATAGGTCCTAAACTGCAAAATTTCTTCTCGGATTCTCCTAACCAGAGTTTGAATCACATTTTTCTAATTTCCAGCTTTCAAAGATTTTTAAATTTTATGTCCATTCTCAGCTTTTAAAAAGTGCTATTCTCAACTCTTATCTCCTGTAAATTTCTGCAAATATAGTAGGCTTGCTTCTTATATGAGCTTATTGAATGTGATTTCTCTTACATGCCAAGAACCTGAATATTATAGAAATAGACAGGAATACCTAATATGCATAGGGAAGTGTTCTCTCTAGGGAAGTTATCCCACACAAGCCCCCCTCCATTTCTATTACACTTGTAATAGTGTTGCACTCTAGCTTTTGGACATCCTTTCACTCAGCACCACACCAGAGTCCAGTAGTATCTAACTACAGCAGTTTATTTACAAAGGCATGTACAAAAGGAAAAATCGCATTTCCCAAAAAGCAGTAGAAAACGTGCTATAAAATAGCAGTAGTCCATATATACAAAGATCAAAATAGTCCAAAGTAGTCCAAAATAGCAAAGTACATGAATCCAAGAAGTCAAGATTATAGGCATAAATCCATAAACATGAAAACAAGAACTTTTCCAAGGCAAAGCTCTTACAGGAACATAGGCAAATACAGGAGACTTGAATCATACGCATGAGAGCCAAAACAGGAACATGAAACTACGGCAAAGGTGTCTGTTCTGGAGACACCAAGAAAACATCATTTAATTTAAGCTCAAACCCGACCAAGAAGCCATGAGGTCATGCCTTTGACACCTGGGTTTCAAGGACTTCTCATAGAGTCTTTAAAAATGCCTTATTCATTTATACTTCCTCAGTGTGGAGGCCTAATCTGATATTGCGAGAAAACTCCACATCTTCTGCTGAAGGCAGAAGGTTGCTAAGGAACATTGGAATCCCAAACATCCTCTGTCTCATCTGCAGCTGCCAGCACTTCTCTCTGATCTAAGGCTTCTTATATGAGAATTCATTATGATCACACACAGACTCCTCAGTGGGAAACCAATCCCCCCCCCCCCCCCGCTCCCATCCTCTGAGAAATCCCCAACATCTTTGCTGCTGAGCTCCAACATACACAAAGGAAACGATGTATAATGGAGCCCATCCCACGACACAGGTGTACTTCCGGCCAGCATCCATCATGCCTTGTTTAAGAAAGTGTTCATTTCATCTACTAAAAACGGGGTCTAAATTATTCACAAAATTGGATGACATGAAGGTCCTGGAATTAATCCCTCATGTAATATGCTGGCCTATTGTAATCTATGTGAGATTGCCCAAAGAGTAGAGGTTGTCCAAGAAACAAGCAACTAATGCTATAAAAGCATAAAATGCAACACTCAGTTCATGAGAAGAGTTGGCTGTTTGCTACGAGAGACTAAGAACATTTTAAAAGCAAGTATGTATTTTCAAAAACACTAGCAAACAAGAACTGTATTTGTAAAAGAGTTGTACCTGAGGAAAAGGGCACAAAGGCATCATTCTTCTTGAAGCGTCCATCCTCATCCAAGAAATTTTCTGGGTTGAACGTGTTGGGGCTTTTAAACATTGTGGGGTCATGCAAGACAGTGGTAAGCAGCGGGTAGACCTCCATCCCCTGGGAAAGGAAAAAGAAAGAGTTGTGAGGACAGAACTGCAAAGATGAAACACCACATTTCATACGGGCATGCCTATATTCTCCCAGCTATCCATGGTCTATGAACTCCATTTACAGTAGGTGTTTTATTGAAAGTTAGAAGAGTAGTTGGACTTATCTGTGCTTGGTTCTGAATTTCATTAACTTGTTTTGGGATTCAAGGCTGGACCTTTATTTTTTAACAAGAATAGATGAGCAAGCAGGCTATCTGTCCTAAAGAATGTGGGTCTTGGCAATCCCAGGTGGCTCATGAGTCTAGGTTAAGTAGTCCATAAGAAGATGACGGAACATTTTACATTACCTGCATTTCATCTTACTCATGCCTGGGTTCCCCCTATATTTCCCGGTTCCCCCACTACTGTACCTTAGGGAGGAGGTATCCTCTGAATTCAGTGTCACGAATAACCCTGTGGGCCAGATCCATAGGGAGGAGGTCACTGAATCTCTGTACTTCATGGATGACAGCATCCGTATATGGCATTTGGCTTCGGTCTTCAATGTTTGGGACACGATTATGGCCAATCACTCGATCAATTTCCTCATGCATTTTTGCTGTTAAATGTATGCATATAATTAATCCCTTGGGTAAGATTCTACCTCCAGCATAGGTAAACAGAGGCCGAATGGCTATCTGCTGAAAGTCCTTTGGTTGTATTTTCCTGCATTACAGGGGACTGGACTGGATGGCCGTTGGGATCCCTTCCAACTCTATGATTCTAAATAAGGCATAAAATGTTTCAATATGAAGTGCAACACCCCTTCCCAAAGCAACCACTTGCATGGCCGGATTATGGTTGCCCTGTTGGAGAGGAGAGTCATAAACTACCATGTATTTCCTCAATAATCTTTTAACTGTGCAGTTATTTCAGAAATGGCTAATCCACACCATGGGTCCTCAAACATTTTGAAGTACATCGGACCCTTAGCTTATGCCAGGGTTTGGTTCCAAAACACCCATGAATACCCAAATTCTTGAATGCTTTTTCAACATCAACAACATTTTATTATAGTCCAAAGACCCTTATTTCACCGTAATGCTCAAATGTAACAGACAATGGTGTAGTAAAATGGAGTCCGTTATAGAAAATGGTGAACAAATCAGATGAGTGCTGGGGGAAAAAAATCAGAGGATCTGTGCAATGAGAGAAGTCTACAAAATGGATTGCCAAATTAGTGTAGCAATTTGGTTTCCTTTTAGATTTTTTAAATGAATATTTCCAAGACGTGGTTGGTTGAGTCTGTGGATGCAAAAACTGTAGATATCAAGGGCAGACTGGATTCAAATGTATGTGGAGAAGTAGTATAAACTTTGACCATAATGGTGACCAGGTTGATTACAGAATTGTCTTGTAGAACCTAGAATTTCCTAGATAAGTGTTATCTCTACAAATCTCTAGGTATTTCACTGGGACTCCATGAGCTACTTAAGGTGGAGGGTGACCATAGTGTCACCTTACAGAACCTAAAGATTTTAGAGATACCATATAATAAAATCTATAAAGGTTACACCTGCCAATGTGGGCCAATTGTTAATGATAAGAATAACAATAATAACAACAATACCTTGCACCTCAGGATATTTCATCAAAAGCAGGAAGCCATATCTCAAGGTGGAGCTGACCGTCTCTGTTCCAGCAAAGAACAGATTAAGTGTGTTGAGCTCCAGGTTCTTGACATTAAACTCAGTGGTCGGATTGCCTTTTTCCTGAAAGCGGGAAAGAACGTTATCCCATAAGATGATTTCAAGAAGAACTACTTGCAAGTTGAATGGTAAAGGACATTCTGGAATGAAACTGGGCAAACCATTTACCCCCTGTCCACTCCACTAAAACCTAGTTGCCCATTTGTGCTTCAGATGCAAAGTGTGTATTTCCTGTCATTCTGCATTGCAGTTACAGATTCCTAGAGTTTTGGATTTGCAACTGCTCAATATTCAATAACACTGCGTAGTCATGATCTTGAAAATATTGCCATAATTGTTATGTCCCCCGCCCCCAACCAAACTATTTTCACAGAGATGGAACAGACCTTCAAGAGATAGAGGTCTGTTTTGTTGGTTACTGGGGTTCAGGAGAATGACATTTGTGCCAGACTCATTCCATAAGGAAGTGTGCCACCATCAGAAGCATCTAATGCCTTGTCATGGCCTTGCTTGCTAGCAGGAAGGTGAGAAACATCATCTACTTGAACCCCAATCAGCAACATTCACAGTTCAAAATATCTGGAATTCTGCACAGTTGCTGCAGACCCTCACTGCCTTCACGTGCCAACAATGTACCTTTTCCATCTGGATGAGGAAGCAATCGATAAAGTCGCGTGGGAAGTTGGGGTCAAAGGTCTCCTGATTTTTCTTCACTCTCTTGGCAATAAAGACTCTCATGTCTTCTAAGATATTGTAGATCTTGGTATGAGGCCCTGGGAAGTACTTCAGGAAGTCTACATATATGTCATAGAACTGCATGAGGAGAGAAACCATGCCTAGTGGGTTATCTGTCATATTCCTCCCTAAAATCAAGAGCTTTTTACTTCACTTTGGAAGGATGTCTGGGAAAGTCTGAGTACAATTAAATACAGCGTAGAGAAACTTGTTATACCTCTTTGAGCAAAGGTGGCATGCAAAAGTCAGCTTTGTTCTTAGTAGTAGTTACATCTCAATATTCCCCCAAAATATGTGAGCCTCCCGGTTGTAGTGGCTTGGTTGTGTAAACTCAAAATTGAATTTGCAAACATTCAATGATTTCAGGGGATAATCATCTACAGACGCAACTTAATGTGGCCATCTGAAAGCTTCATAAGTTGCCCAATGACAGCAGGAGTTTGTTGGTAGAGAAGATATGGACTGAGCGTAAGGAAGGCATGCAGACAGGAGGAGAGAAACAGCTGGGGAGCAAAGATCCTGTGATAAGAAAGCAGAAGTCCAAAAATAAGACTTACTTAGGCGATCCCTCATAGTTCGAGGATGATGGTCCTCCATTTCTTGGAAGACTCCTGTGCGTGATTTTTTTTAATGTGTGGAGGTCGGTGCATGGCCGGTCAACACACAGTCTTCACAGAGTGAGGTCCCAGCAGTGGTGTGATTAACACGAGAGTGGCTTCTCAGTCTGTTGCAGCCTTCTTCCGCCTTCACAGCCATTGTAACCTGTACCATGTTATCCTCCGCCTGCTCCGCCGTTGAGGTCTTTGGGTCTTGGGATTGTTCTTGGTCTGGATCCTCTCCTGTGGCCACTCCTGGTTGTGCCCACAGGTTCATTGGAACACGCAAGCCCCCTCACCACGTCAAGGTGACAATAAGAAGGAAGGCATGGAAACCATGGTTTCTAGTGCCAGGGTTTTTATATTAAAATGCAACACATCACAGTTAACATTAGTACAAGGGATGAATGAAAAATAATGCCTCCACCTTCGTAACTCCTCAACAAATGGCAATCCTGGTATGCGGCAGGTACTGGCTTGTTCAGAAGACTCTCCTCTACAGTTCCATTTGGCGGGAAACCTTAGCATTGAACAGTTGTGTTGTTAAAGTGCGAAGTATGGAACCCTGCACAGACGGTCAGTCAATGTGACTTAAGCAACATGCAGTCATTGAATTCTTAACAGCAGAAGTTGTCACCCCAAAGGAGATTCATCAGAGAATGCAAGCTGTTTTTATGGTGATTGTGTTGATGTGAGTACTGTGCGCCATTGGGCAAGTACGTTTAAAGATGTTGAGGTGGGAACATCTCACTTGCATGAAAAACAAAGAATTGGACGTCCTGTGACAGCAACCACCGAGTTTCACAAGCAAAAGGTGGACAGATTGATTCAGGACGATCGTTGTATGACGCAGCGAGAAATTTCAAGCATAATCGGCATTTCACAAGAACGTGTGGGTCACATTATTGCTTTGCGTGGCTATCGAAAGATCTGTGCACGATGGGTACCCAGGATGCTGATGCCTGAAATGAAAGCGCACAGACTTGAAATTTGCCAGGAACTCCTCTCATGTTACGAGAATCAAGGTGACGCCTTTCTCCTTTGGGGTGACACCTTCTGCTGTCAAGAATTCAATGACTGCACGTTGCTTAAGTCGCATTGACTGACCGTCTGCACAGGGTTCCATTCTTCGCATTTTAACAACACAACTGTTCAGTGCTAAGGCTTCCCACCAAACGGAACTGTAGAGTTCTACTGAACAAGCCAGTACCTGCCACATACCAGTACTGCCATCTATTGAGGAGTCACAAAGGTGGAGGCATTACTTTTCATTCAACCCTCATATAACTGCAACAACAGCATGATGTCCCAGTTGAACATACCTTCTTTCCTGTTAGAAAGGATTGTTTTTCTTCAGATTTACAGCTAACCTTAGTTCACTTTTCCATCACCAAAGTCAAACAGATGGTTCCTAGTTATGCCCGCACTGTTCTCAGAAACATCTCTTCCCAGAAGACTTTGAATGATATTGTGGACCTTTGGGTAAAGGTTTTGCTCAAATATATCAATAAGGAAAGTAGATATTTATATTTTAAATTATAATTATTTTAAGTACCTGTTGCCTGCAATATTATTCTCAGTCACTAGGTGGGAGACTTCTCTAACCAGGAAAGAGGAAACTGACCTCAGGGGGTCAGAATTTTGGCAGTGAAAACAAGTTGAATGTGGGAGCCTGGAAAACTGCATCAGCACAGTTGAAGACAGTGTTCTGTAGAAAGATAGCTATGCCAGGAAGTGAGAACATGAGGAAAAGAGGACAAAAATTCTCTGAATCAAAAAGTACATAGGTTCGGGGATAATGAAGGGAAATGAGGTGAGAAGGACAAAGATTTTCTGGAATATCTGGGACCGGGCTGTGTTCAGCTCCCGGTAGTGAACATTTCTGAGGTGGAAGCATTTCCGCCAGATAGAAGGTTCCTACTAACAGGTAGCACCAAGATTCATTTATTTAATAGGCAGAAGAAGAGGTATGGGTTACCTGGGCCCAGCCTGTGCTCATCTCCCGGAAGCTGTTGTTCATCATCTCCATGAGAGCCTGGAATTCTTTGTCCTCATAGTCAAAGCGGTCTCCAAAAACAATGGAGCAAATGATGTTGGAGACTGCACGGCTTAAGAAGTAGGTGGGCTCAAAAGGCTTTTCTGAGGCAGAACACCAAAGAGAATCGATCAATCAATCAATGTATTAATGCCCCAACCAATGGTCATATGCATTTACAGAAACAACATCAAGCAAACGTCTATACAAAACACTGTAAAATCCAACAGTTAAAAAGTAAGATGCAAGCAGGATAAAGCAGAGTGTACAAAATACACATTGTGAGGTGCAGCGACACAAATGCAACAAGTGCTAGGAACTGCACATTTACCGGTAAGAAGCCCATATTAAAGATCAGTCATTTAAAAAACTTAACTAACAACATCTAACAGGCATATATACAAACCACTGTAAAATTCAACAGTTAAAAGCAGGTTGCAAGGAGGATAAAACAGAGCTTGCAAAATATAACAGGTAAAAAGGCAGTATAAAATATCAGTCATGTTAAAAACGTACGTATTTATTATTTATTTATTTATTTATTTACCATATTTATATTCTGCCCTGCTCACCCCGAAGGGGACTCAGGGCAGATCACAATGCACATATACATGGCAAACATTCAGTGCCATTAGACATACGACATATATCGACACACACAGAGGCAATTTAACATTCCATCTTCTGGCTTCATGAGGGTATGCTCGATTCTGGCCACAGGGGGAGCTACCGCTTCATTGTCCACTTGTGACACTGAGTCCTTGATGGAGTACTTTCTCATTCTTCCACAGGCTGCTGGAGATTTTATGGCATTGTAAATTAGTTAAATTAGTCTTCCCACATAAGCGCTATCTAAATTTCTACTTGACAGATGCAACTGTCTTTCGGCTGCATAAGTCAACAGCAAGCTAGACTACTAAACGGTCGGGAGCTTACTCCAACCTGGGAGTAAGTACGAATCTCTTAGGGAAAACTAAAGAGAATGAATGAACCATCAGTCCACAGTAGTTGTCAAGGGTGCTTAGAGGAGGAACCAATGCACATTGTGTCCTCTAAATTTTGGGCAGAAGGAGCTGTAATCCTCCTTGGCATTAGAGAATGTAGTATTTTCACAGATCAGAATGAGTTAAACCTATCTTTGGCACCTCACTTACCCTTCATCTTCCGAAATTCCTCCAGCAGGAACTGGGCTTCCTCTTTGATTCTCTCTTCAATTGATTTTTTCCCCATTCCAAAATTTCTCAAGACAGTGAGGGAGAACCGGCGCATTTGCTTCCACCGT
Organism: Anolis carolinensis; assembly: GCF_035594765.1. Classification (NCBI taxonomy): domain Eukaryota; kingdom Metazoa; phylum Chordata; class Lepidosauria; order Squamata; family Anolidae; genus Anolis; species Anolis carolinensis. Next base: position 9,922,739 of record NW_026943821.1, on the reverse strand, counting down.
TCTCCATTGGCAAAGACCACACCTGAGAGACCCAGAAAAGAAATCATGGGACAAGCAGAAGAAAGAATGGGAAACTTGATTTCAAAGACCATTGGGATGCCTCACCATGTCCCTGGAAGTTCCGCTCGAGCGTAGGTAGAGTAGACCTTCCACTGAACTCTTCTGCCTTGTCTATCAGGGCCTCCTTCACAGCTTGATGCCCACATAAGACCAGAATTGGACGTGTTCCAAAATAGACAGTGAAAACAGAGCCATATTCATCACGCAGCTGTGGGAGAAATAAACCTCTCATATCTGGCACAATCTTCTTGTTCAGGCAGACATTTTGAAGTAGATGGATTTAGGGTCAAGGAGCACATTTCACAGGATACTGAGGGCCCTTCCCAGGATCTGATCCCAGGTTTTCTGTTTATCCCAGATTATCTGGTAGTGCAGATTCATACAATCCAGTTTAAAGCAGAAAACCTGGGATCAGATCCTGGGATAAAGGGCCAGTCTGGATGGGCCCAGAGGCTTAATGGTGGAGCATTGGGAGTGAGTTGCTTCTCCAATTTTCACACATCAATTTCCTCATCCAAATTCATACATGTCCAAAGCTTCTCTTATTTCAGTGAGAAAGCAGCCCAAATAATACACTGGCCAATACACATTTTGGTGCATCAAATGTTAGCTTCTCTAGAAAAGGAAATTTTCCTATGGGGTAGCTATGATAATCTGATGCAACAAAAACAACATTCTTGCGTCACCTTAAAGACAAACGTGTTTAATGTGACTTAAACTTTCGTGGAGTATAGCCCATCTTTAGAAGGTTTTGATAATTTTCAGTCTTCTCAGTCATTTCTAAAATGGCTTACCCAAGGTATTGGCTTGGAAATGAACCTTATCTGTGCACAAGTTCAAGAAATCTGCATACAAAACCCAAATGGGCTAGAGAGATTAAAAGGGGTTCCAGGTATTTTCTCAGGCAGTTATAATGTTGAAATCTCAATTTATTACCTCGTAATTATTTCCACTACACCATGATCATGATATCATTATCAGGATTGTAGCCAAGGAGAGAGGGGATTGGGGGGTTCAACCCCCCCATTTAAAAAAAACACCCTGGTTTATTGATGAGTTTTAATTGGTTAACCAAATCCCCATGAGTGTCCATTGAAGTTTATCTGACTTGAGTGTCCACTGAAATTTATCCATGGAGCCTGATTTCTTTTTCTTTTTTTAATAAAATAATCTTTCTTAGTTTTAACAGAATAATAAAAAGCAAAAAAGCCTGATTTCTAAATTATTTTGTGTTATGGAACTACTCTTCATAATTCGCTAAAATAAAGTTTCAAACTGCCCCCGAATATTTTTTTTCTGGCTACAGCCCTGATTGTCGTGGCCACAAATGCTCACCAAACCCACCTTAAAAGCCAAGCAGCTTTTATGTCAAGGACTTCTGTGGTGCTGGTGAGCATCCAATGTCTTCCCACTATCAAGCTCTGGTGCAAGAAGCAGCATGACCCTAGTAAATGTCATACTGTTTGTAAAAGTTTATGTCACATTTTTTATCTTAAAAAATTGTTTACAAATACACAGACAAGTTTGAATGCAAAATTAGCCAGTATTTTCACAATAAAAGCAAATCTGTACAGCCCTCTCCACTTTGACATCTGGAAACAATGTTGGTTTTTTTTTGGATGAAAATTCTAATTTTTGTATGGAAAATACTTTGCCTTCCTTCCCAAAAATAATCCTGTTTCAAAACCCACAGTTTTGTGTGCAAAATAAGTGCTTTTTGCAACATACTCCAAAAAATCTGCATAGGTTTCTGAACACAGTGTATATTGTTCACATTTTTCCCCAAAGATGGAAATTCTATCTAGGCATTTCTTACAAAATTGTTGAAAATTTGGTGCAAACCTCAAATATTTGAATTTTTAAAATTCACACACGTTTCTGCACACAATAGTCCCAAAACATTACAGAATCCATAAATACAGTAGAGTCCCATTTATCCAACATTCACTTATCCAATGTTCTGTATTATCCAACGCATTTTTGTAGTCAATGTTTTCAATATATCGTGATATTTTGGTGGTAAATTTGTAAATACAGCAATTACTACATAGCATTACTGCATATTGAACTACTTTTTCTGTCAAATTTGTTGTCTAACATGATGTTTTGGTGCTTAATTTGTAAAATCATAACTGAATTTGATGTTTAATAGGCTTTTCCTTAATCCCTCCTTATTATCAAACATATTCGCTTATCCAACATTCTGCCGGCCCGTTTATGTTGGATAAGTGAGACTCTACTGTACTGGTAAGAATTTCATCTAGTTTCTTTCTTCCTCAATGAAGAGAAAATGGTACAAAATCGCTTAACCTCACAGGTGAAGTCAAAATAGTCAAATATTTACATCCTTCATGTGTTGCTGCCTTCACCTTAGACTGCAATGAACTTCACAGGGAATTCCAGATAGGAAATCATAAACGATACATCTACTGTATAGATTTAATGCAGTTTGATATCACTTTAACTACCATGGCTCAATGCTATTGGACTCTGGTATTTGTAGTTTAGTGAGACACCAGCTCTCAGCAAGGGAGGCGAAAGACCTCATACAACTACAACTGCTGTGATTCCATAGCACTGAACTATGACAATTATAGTTGTGTCAAACCCACCAAAGGTCCATAAGTGTCCATACCTTGAGAAGAGATTGTAAGGTTTTGGTTGACTTGATTTGTAGGAAATTCCCAATCAGGGGCAGGGGAGTAGGTCCTGGAGGAAGTCTCCCCTTCTGAGAAAGTTTCCTCTTTGCTGATATGAGCAGAAGACATGAAACATAGACAACAAGGAGGGCAGTGACTGCCCCAGACCATTCCATGGTGAAAGTTTTCTTTTGTCAGAGTACGGGCACCTGGCTGGTGCTCTGTAGCCTTTTATTCGGATCTGTTGGGCACCGCCTTCTGTGTTACATAACTATACAGAGCAAACATGTTAAATCTCAGTCTCTGGAAATTGAATCTAATGTAATTATCCTTGTATGGCAAAGAGTTGGACTGATGCATAGCTCTTGTGGTCTCCTCGAACTCTATGATTCCATGGTTCTATAACGTTTTTGAACTTCTGGGTTGGCAGAAGCTGGGGCTAACAGTGGGGGCTCACTCCACTGCCCCAATTCAAACCTGTGACCTTTCGGTTCACAAGTTCATCAGCTCAGCTGTTTAACACACTGCGCCATCAGGGGATATTACTTCCAAAAGCTTGTGAATATACAATATTTCTGATTGTTCTTTTTTTTCTGTTGGAGGCAAGTATAAATGCTGCAATTAGCCAAAATGATTAGCATGTGATGGCCTTGCAGCTTTAAAGCCTGGCTGTTTCCTCCCTGAGGGAATTTTTTTGTTGGGAGGTATTATGCTGGCCCTGATTGTTTCCTGTCTGGAATTCCCGTGTTTTCAGAGTGTTGTTTTTTGTGATATTTTATGTGCCTGTACTGTCTGTGTAGATGAAGAAGCACCCATATGCAGTGCTTGAGCGCATATTCCCAAAAAAAAAGGGGGGGGTGGCCCTCAGGAAACAGAGGATTTGCCAGACTTTGGTGATGGGAATACTTTGTTGGGGGGTGTTAGCTGGCTCTGTTTCCTGTCTGGAATTGCCGTTTTCACTGTTGTTCTTTATTTAGTGTTCTGATTTTAGAGATTGTATTGTTCTGTTTTATTATACCACAGTAATTTTTATATATTCTGATTTTAGTGTTTTTGAATACTTGGAGCCAGATTGTGTTCAATTTTACGGTTCACAGGAACACAATAATAATAATAATAATAATAATAATAATAATAATAATAATAATAATAGTAATGACTTTGGTAGTACACACTGCTTCTCTCCCTTCTGAGTTTCCTTTCTGGAAGAATGGTTTCTTGGGAGGTGTTAGCTGGCCCTGATTATTTCCTTTCTGGAATTCCCAATTCCCAAATTAACCCTGCTGCCTTGACGTTTATTAGTTCAAAGTTTGGCTGTCACTTTGTGATCTTTGGCTTGGCCATTTTCCTTTTTCCACTCATCTTTATTCCTTTCATAATCAGTAGCTGTATTGCATAAGCCCTTGTTAGGTAAATCAGTTATGAAGTATGCTATCAAGTGACATCTGAATTACTTCAAACTGAGAGCAGAAAGCAAGCTGCCTAGGAGAAAGTATTGCCTATTGGTTGCTGTTACTCCACAGCTGAACTCTGTCAACAAAAGAGCCTCACTTAGTATGCCAAAAAACAGAGTTGGTTTGTTTGCATTGCCACCTTTCTTTTCTTTGTTTTTTTTTCTGGCTATGAAAGAGAAACCTGGCTCTGGTTTTATGTTCTCAAGCCAGTTCTCATTTTGATGATTATATCAGTTATCAAGCTGGCACCAGCCCCAAGCAAAAACCAAGCACAAAAAAAGTGGCTAGATTTCAAGATCTTCCTTCTGCAACTGCAATATTGGCAAAGCATGGCAAGGCAGGAAGAAGAAATGTAAAACAGGTAATTTACTTACTACATTTGTTAGGAAATAATCTCCTATGAAATGTCCCACTGGAGCATTGCAGCACACCAAAATACCTGGGAGTCACTCTGGACCATGCTCTGACTTACAAGAAGCACTGCTTGACTATCAAGTAAAAAGTGGGTGCTAGAAATAATATCATACAGCAGCTGACTGACACAACCTGGGGATCACAGCCAGACATAGTGAAGACATCTGCCCTTGCACTTTGCTACACTGCTGCTGAATACGCATGCCCAGTGTGGAATACATCTCACCATGTTAAAACAGTGGATGTGGCTCTTAATGAGACATGCCACATTATCACAGGATGTCCACTCCCAACACCACTGGAAAAATTATACTATTTAGCCAGCATTGCAACACCTGATATCCGCCAGGAAGTAGCAGCCAGTAATGAAAGGACCAAGGCAGTGACATCTCCGGCCCATCATCTGTTTGGATATCAGACAGCATGCCAATGACTTAAATCAAGAAACAGTTTTCTAAGATCTACAGAGATACTCACAGGAACACTTCAGCAAGTGGGAATCCAAATGTGGCAGATAAAAACCCAGAACCTCAATCAGTGGCTGAGACCAGATGAGAAATTCCCTCCTGGGCATACAGAAGACTGGGTAACTTGGAAGGAGCTGAACAGACTGTGCTCTGGCACCACGAGATGCAGAGCCAATCTTAACAAAGTGGAGTCCACAATCTATGAGTATGGAGGAGAGCAAACCACAGACCACTTACTACAATGCAGTCTGAGGCACAATGGAGGACCTTCTTACAGCAACACCAGAGGCATTTGAAGTGGCCAGCTTCTGGTCAAAGGAAATTTAGCATAATGCCAAGTTTTTAATTTTGTTTGTGGTTTTTTATATATTATTATTATTTAATAATTTTTATTAATATCTTTTGGTGCATGATAGTGATCGATGAAAATCAATTTGTTGTAAGGGAATAGTAGAGGTAAAAATAGGGTAGCTTTGGGTGGGGGAGAAGGATATCATGCAGGAGAGATGGGGATGGATGTGCCTATGGGAGGATTAGTGAAATGATTGATTTTGTGGTGAAGTATCGTCTCTTGATAATCCCTGTAGTTAGTTGTTTGTTGTGGGAGATCTTTGATTTTCTCAGAGGAGGGAAGTCCTCTCTTCTTTGGATATTCTTTTTGCGGTTTTATTATCTTTTTTTTGGGGTTTCCTCTTTCTTAGGTCACCTTCCCCTCTTGGGTCATTCTTAATCTTGTGTATTCCTCAAAATGTGACCAATCCGTTTCTTTCATTGGTGTGCCTTGGTGCTTTCTCATCAAAAACGTCAGTTTGTCCATATTCTTTATATCCCATATCTTTGATAACCATTGGGCGGTGGTTGGTATCTGGTTTGATCTCCATACCCTAGCAAATACAATTCTGGCTCCTTTGATTAAGTAGTTTAATATCTTTTCCTCATTTATGTCTAGTTTCGTGTTTGTCAATCCTAGTAGGTATAGTAGGTTTTTTATATAACTGTATTCTCAATTTGCTTCTGACACAATAAATAAAAATTGGTATTTAAGGTCAAATACCTTTAATGCTCCATCTGCGAACATTGCAGAACTCCTTCAGTTGGTGTGATTGTCTGGCTTTTTAAGATGAGTTTTAGGGAGCATTTGTGATTGTGGCAATGGTGCAACAATCATAAATGTGAAGAGCAAAATTAAGGCTATAAATCTAGCTTATGATTCCATAAATACTGAAGAAGATGCCAGCCCAGTAGTTTTCTGCAGAGGTTTTGTGGGCAAATTGGAGAAAGAAAGCTTGATGTGCAGGGGGCAAAGTAAGAAATTTCTTGGCGGCTGGAGATCTCTCCGCAAACAGCCTTGCTGTGTATACAGAATTGCTCACATCAAGAAGAACATTTGTGAATTTCCAAAGTACAAGGGAATTTGACTTAAATTGGCAGATCCTGCAGCCTTCCCTTTCAGGCCAACACATTTAGACTAACACTGGTAAAAGGGATACAGATGAAAGTGGAAATCCTACTTAATTCAGGACATTATCACACGAGGCTGTTAAAATGAACAATTAATAGTGTATGTTGCAACACAGACTCCTTAAAGCGCCAAACCAGACCATCACACCAGACCATTGGCGATTACCACATAACATTGTGTCTTACTCTTAGTCGCATTGCATCCAACTCATTCTTGGATCATGTCATTTCATTAACAGTAGAAATCTGTTAATGTCTCCAATGTCATTATCATTGCAGCACTATTTCTGGTGCAATATTTTTCTTCCACAGCAGTTTTGGAATTACTACGTGATCTTCCTCCCATCCCTTTTTTATTCCCGAATAATGTTCATCACCACTGCAGATGAAAGGAAGGAGGCACCAACTTGGCTGTGCAGAATCATGTGTTCTAGAATCAACAAAGATTGCATGATGGCAGCAAATGTGTGAAAATGTTCATTTTGAATCCAGGATGTATCTAATTGCTTAAACAATGTAATTGTTTTATGAGATCTCAAGCTGGTGTGATAAAGTTTTAATCACACAATCAACATAGTTTTATAGCTGAGTAGTGTCCTCTAGCTTACCCAGACTTAGTCCTTAGTTACCAGGCAGAAGGTGCTGTGAGCAATTGAGGTCTGCTTTTCTATCAGTTGAGACACAGCAATCAAAAGCAAAAACCATTTCGTAATTCCTCCTCGCACTAGAGATTGTTTGCAAGGGCTAGTGATAGAAATGTCAGTCCCAATTCTGCAATGTAAGCTTTTATAATTCCTATTATGGCATATACTTGAGTATAAGCCAACCCAAATATAAGCCAAGGCACCTAATTTTACCACAAAAACTGGGAAAACTCGAGTATAAGCCTAGGGTGGGAAATGGTGCAGCTACTGGTAAATTTCAAAATAAAGATACCGTGTTTCCCCGAAAATAAGACAGTGTCTTATATTAATTTTTGCTCCCAAAGATGCTCTAGGTCTTATTTTCAGGGAATTCACATTTATTGTTGAACATAAAAATGAACATTTATTATATACTGTACAGTAGTTGTCATCACAAATCAGCATAACCAGACAAACTGTGAATCCTATCAAGAATTTCTTGTTACTACCATTATTTTCATGTACAACACTCTATGGTACGTACATTTACAGATCCTGCATGTTCTGGTGTTCTGTTCAGTGGGCATGCTTCCAACCAAAAACTTTGCTAGGTCTTACTTTCAGGGGAGGCCTTATATTTAGCAATTCAGCAAAACGTCTACTAGGTCTTATTTTCTGGGGATGTCTTATTTTAGGGGAAACAGGGTAAAATTACATTAAATGAGGTAGCAGGAGGTTAAATGTTTTTGAATATTTACCTTACTTCAAAGAAAAAAACATTAAACTGGCTCTGTAAGTAGAAAAGGGGGTTCAACAAAAATAATATGGTATCAACAATATAATAATAATAATAATAATAATAATAATAATAATAATATCCCCATGGGGACTCAAACCGGCTTCCAACATAGTAACAGGCAAACATTCAATGCCTATATAAACAATGCAGAGCTAGATTCATAATTATATATACTGATTTCACATATGTATTTCCCCCTGAAACATTGGTAAATCCTCTCTATACAGGGCCGGCCGGAGATATTTTTTAATGGGAAGCGGGGGTGCTGAAAAGCGCCCCCGCCACCGGCCCCGCCTCCCGCGCCCTGGCCCCGCCCAGCGTGCCCTGGCCCCGCCTCCCACGCTGCGTGGGAGGCGGGGCCAGGGCGATTAGTGAGGGGGCAGGGCCAGAGTTGGCCCCGCCCCCCGCCCAGCGTGCCCTGGCCCCGCCTCCCACGCAGCGTGGGAGGCGGGGCCAGGGCACGCTGGGCGGGGGGGCGGGGCCAGAGTTGGCCCCGCCTCCCACGCTACTCCCGCTCGCCCGTCTGGCCTTTTCTAGCTGGCCAGACTGCAGCGGAGGTCCCTGCAGGCTGCGATTGCGGCCTGCAGGGACCTCCGCTGCAGTCTGGCCAGCTAGAAAAGGCCAGACGGGCCAGGGCGCACTGGGCGGGAGGCGGGGCACCGTCAGGGCGGTGCCCCGCCTCCCGCCCAGCCTGACGGCGCCCCCCCGGGCCTGCGCCCGAGGCGGCAGCGTCAGGTGCCTCAATAGTGGGGCCGGCCCTGTCTCTCTATATACAATGTGATGCAGCAGCTAAAGAAAGCCAACGGGATTCTGGCCTGCATCAATAGGGGAATAGCATCTAGATCCAGGGAAGTCCTGCTCCCCCTCTACTCTGCCTTGGTCAGACCACACCTGGAAGACTGTGTCCAATTTTGGGCACCACAGTTGAAGGGAGATGTTGACAAGCTGGAAAGCGTCCAGAGGAGGGAAACTAAAATGATTAAGGGTCTGGAGAACAAGCCGTATGAGGAGCTGCTTAAAGAGCTGGGCATGTTTAGCCTGCAGAAGAGAAGGCTAAGAGGAGACATGATAGCCATGTACAAATACGTGAAGGGAAGTCATAGGGAGGAGGGAGCAAGCTTGTTTTCTGCTGCCCTGCAGACTAGGACACGGAACAATGGTTTCAAACTACAGGAAAGGAGATTCCACCTGAACGTGAGGAAGAACTTCCTCACTGTGAGAGCTGTTTGACAGTGGAACTCTCTCCCCCGGGCTGTGGTGGAGGCTCCTTCTTTGGAGGCTTTTAAGCAGAGGCTGGATGGCCATCTGTCGGGGGTGCTTTGAATGTGATTTCCTGCTGCTTAGCGGGGGCTTGGACTGGATGGCCCATGAAGTCTCTTCCAACTCTACTATTCTATGATTCTATGTGCATTTCTCTCCTGCAATATTTGCAAACCCTATATATCTATGTTTGTAGCTATCTAGACATCTGTGTGTGTGTGTGTGTGTGTGTGCATTTACCCTGGAATATTGGCAAGCCCTATATATCTATATTCATATCTATCTCGACATGTCTATATATATTTGTATGTGCATTTTCCCCCTGTAAAATTTGCAAGCCCTATATATCTATATTCATATCTATCTATCTAGACATCTCTATATAAAGATAATTATATCTATATAGGATTTGCAGAGACTTGCAAACATGTGAGGGGAAAATTTGTATATAAAAATAATGTATATAGATACAGATATACAGGTACATGAAAATCTCTAGATATTTTTCTTCTTCTTCCTGACAATCAAGGGTTTCTCTCTCCTTTCCCTTTTCAAAACATTAAGAGTGAGGGAGGCTTTGGAAAAGAAAACACGCTGATCAGAGAGGGAACGAGGAGAGAGAAATGTATCATATATTGCAAGCTGAGGGAAGTTTTTCAGCTCAAAAAAGGGCAGAAAACTTGGCTTATCTTCAAGTATATACAGTATGTAAATATATAAAATAGTTATGAATGGGTATTTCTAGGCTATGCATTCATAACTAAGACCAGAAATCCCAGCAATTATTTCACATCACTTCAAGTTAAGACTATTAAGAATCAAAACAACAGATGTAAACAACAGAAACATCCTTCCCCACATAATCAATCAGGTCCCCCTAACCTTCCAAAAAAACCAGAAGTCTTCATCTGCTTACAGAATGATACTGAAGGACATGGCACTCTTGCCTCTCTAGCAAAAGAATTTCAGGGTTTGAGTATAGCCCCAAAAAGCTCCCCTCCTCTGTTCCCACTAGATGTGTCAATGACATTGTTGGGACGGTGAGACGCTTCCCATGTAGATCTCCAATGCTGGGAAAAGTCAAATGGGAGAACATAGTCCTTCAGATGCCCTGCATTTGACCCATCCTCTTCTTCTCCAGAGACATTTACATTGCTGCACAGAATGTCAATCTCACACGGCACAGCAAGTTTACTATCTGGGCACTGGCAGCTAAGGGCACCTGCCCATGTGCACCTTTATCTTGCCAGGGAGATAAGTTTGCTAGAAAGGGTGTGACACACCCATCCCTTTTGTTTTGCTTTATGTTTTTATTACACCAGGGCCTTGCCAGGGTGGTTGTAGCTCTTTTTCTTCTTAAAATCCAGAGCCGAGCTCACCTCAGCCCTCTTTGACACAGTGGACGTGGGAGAAGTGATTTCGCTCTTGTTGGTGGTTTTTTGTTCCACCTTAATCCTCCTGTCAGCATGGAGCCAAATAGCCCAAAGAAGATACCTACAGCCAGGCCCCACTCCCCTCCGTGTTCTGGGCAACCTGTTAGACCTGAAAGCCAATGAGATATTGAATTCATTCAAAAAGGTAAGAGGGTTCTTTCATTTCTCTCTCTCTCTCTCTCTCCCCCCCCCCCCCCCCATGGGAACCTACCTCTGGCAAGGTTGGACTATTTATTGCCTTGACTGGCAGCTGTTCACCAGGGAATAATCCATTCCAATTAGCTGCTGTCTTGTAGAACCTTCCAAATTCCTATGAGGAATGGGTGAAGATATGGGTCAGAATTGCATTTCGCAATTCTGCCTGGCGTTTAGAATTACATTTATGGACTCATAACCTAGAGCAGGGGTCCCCAAACTAAGGCCCGGGGGCCAGATGTGGCCCATCAAAGCCATTTATCCGGCCCCCATGGCACAAGGGCAGAAGGGGGTTGGGCTAAATGACCCAAGGGGTCTCTTCTTCTCTTACAACCCTTATTATTATTATTTGAAACACAACAAGATGAGTCCACAGCAGACACTCTGCTGGTTGTTGTACTGGTTCACATGCCGGACACTTCCCAAGTGTCTAGGACTGTGTGATGTATCGGCGAATAATGCGTGCAGGTCCTAGTAAGGTGGCCTTCTGCAGCTGGCAGATGGTAATTTTGTCAGCGCCGATTGTGTTTAAGTGCAGGCCAAGGTCTTTAGCCACTGCACCCAGTGTGCCGATCACCGCTGGGACCACCTTGACTGGCTTGTACCAGAGTCTTTGTAATTCGATCTTTAAATCCTCATATCGTGCCAGCTTTTCCAGTTGTTTCTCTTCAATCCTGCCGTCACATGGGGTTGCAACATCGACAATCCATACTTTGTTTTTTAACACGATTGTGAGGTCAGGAGTATTGTGTTCCAAAATCCTGTATTATTATTGTTGTTGTTGTTGTTATTATTAACATTGAGGCTGGGTGGCCATCTGTCAGGCGTGCTTTGCTTGTGCTTTCAGTGCACAAAGGCAGAAGGGGATTGGACTCAATGGCCCAAAGGGTCTCTTCCAACCCTCTTTTTATTGTTGTTGTTGTTATTATTATTATTGCTCGGTGGCCAACTATAGTCCGGCCCTCCAACTGTCCGAAGGATCGTGAACTGGCCCCCTGTTTAAAAAGTTTGGGGACCCCTGACCTACAGTTACAGATTCATATTCCCAAAACCTATGTACTCATGCTTGTGCCGCTTTTGCTCAGGTTGTAAAGGTTCCCCAATCCTGCAGCCACTGCGACAGCGGTCTGTTCTCCTGGCAATTGAGGCAAGGAGATGTTTCTAAACTCCTTCTTATTAATGATCTCCAGAATGAGGAGGAGTTGAGACAAGGATCCTGCTTTTGAATGTTACAGAGATTGCTGGTTGAAGTGGGTGGAAATGAAACTATGGATACTGGTCCCAAGGTATGTAGGTCTACTGTACTTCTAAATAAAATGTTAAAGTAGAATATTTATTGTCATTTGCCTTCTAATCATTTTTAATGTTCAGTGATTCTAAGACAACCCTATCATAGGATTTTCATTGTAGGTTTATTCAGAATTTTCCATTGCCTTCCTCTGTGACTGTCACTCAAGGGTCACTCCATCCTGAGTGTGACTGAGTGTCACCTAAGGGTCACACCATCAGTTTTCATGGCCAAGAATCGTAGTTCAACCCTCAAACCACTAACCCAGGCATGAGCAAACTTTGGCCCTTTCGGTGTTTTGGACTAAACTCCCAAAATTCCTAACAGCCTACAATTCCTACCAGCTGTTAGGAATTGTGGGAGTTGAAGTCCAAAACACCTGGAGGGCCCAAGTTTGCCCATGCCTGCACTAACCCCTATAGTCTATTTAAGCAACTGCTTCTATTTAAATATTTGGTTTATTTAAATATGTATACAGTATCTTTCCAAAATCTCTGCTCTTTCTTAATACTCTATCTAGCCACGAACTTTTATTTATCTGATGCAGTGATGGACAAATGGAGGTCAAGCACAATAACAATGTGAGGATCACACATTGCCCATCGCTAGACTAATATCCGGTGTCAATTTTTCCACCATTTTGATTGCCACATTTAAGTCAGCCATGAATTCATTTGTAAGTTTTTACTGTTTGCAGCATATATTTTTAAGCAGTGAGGTGGTTCTTAACTCTTCCCCATTTACATTTCACTGCTTTTCAGCATTTCTCATCATTCATTTGTATCTTTTGCACCATCAAATATTTAAAATATGGGGGAAGGAAAGGCTAAGTTACAATAAGTTGAAAATAATTCAAACCAAAACAAAATGTGCATTTTTTTCAAATCAGATGAAACAACCTTCTCCGACTACCAGAAGATGATGATCACATGCCCATGGAATGCGTGCCACAAAACACATATTGAATTACCTGGGCGCAGCTGTTCCCAAGAAGGTGCAGCAATTCACAAAAGTCTCAAGTTGCCTCTCTGAGAATTTGCAGTCATGCCAAGTTAGCAAGTTGAACATAGCTCTTTCTGGGGCAAATAGATATAAATCTTGGTGTGAGAGGACAAAGATGACTCTTGGTGCTCTGAAGTGGGCAAAATGTAAATATCTGCTGGGGGAATTCTGAATACCAACATATGTGGATCAATGGGCAATATGTGTGATTTACAATCTATAGTGCAATGTATGGAGAAAATGCATTGAGGCAAAGTGCTACCATGTGTGCAATAGTAAATTCCGCATATACCTCCATCCGTTGAATAAGACGATTTCACACTCCACTGCTCAGTGCCACTTTCATCTACATGTGTCAATAACAGGATGTCGGGTTAAGTGTGACATTGCTTTTTGAACCAAACTGAGATTATTGTACTATGCCATCCATTTGCTGAATGCTACATTGGGACACTAATGATCATTGTGCCAGAAGGATAATTTATGGTTTCATGGTGCAAAAGCAAATGCATAAGAGCTGTCTTTGCAACCCCAGTCAACAAAATGGTCCATGGAAGGTACTGAAGGACAGGTATATGCCATGTAAGGATGTGCAGTGGCACAACTGGAACCCCAACTTGAGGTGATCCATTGACTCTGCTGTTGAACAATGTGTTGATACATAGGTAAATCCAATTAATGTAATGGCTCCCTTCTAGTTAGGACTAACAATAGGATTTAGGCGTAATGGTTTGCTATTGGTGTGGTCGTTGTGTGCCTTCATATGGTTTCTGACATGGTGACCCTAAAGCAACACTACTATGAGTTTTTCTGGGGCTGAGAATGTTAGACTCACCCAAGGTCACTCAGTTGGTTCCCATGGCCAAGTGAAAAACTGAACCTTCTAGAGTCACTATCAAGTGTTCAAACCCACAACACCATGCTAGCTTGTGAAATGGTTATAGGCCTATCCAATATCTGGAAAACCATGCCTTCCCCATTCCCTGTCTTAAAAGTTTGGAGAGCAACAGACCATCAAGCAGATAGTATTGGCCAGATGGAGCAGTAGTGCATGGTAACCTTGTAGCAAGGCGCTAGCTCAGAAGAGGATCTTCACTTTGTGGCTGTTTTCTTTTAAAGCTGAGAGACCAATATGGGCCTGTCATCACAATCCATTTGGGCCCACGGCACATGGTGGTCCTCTATGGCTACAAGGCCATCAAAGAAGCTCTGGTGGACCATGCTGAGGTGTTCATGGGGGAGGGCTTCTGGCCACCGTGGATGATTTCGTTCATGGATTAGGTGAGTTCCAAAGAATCCAAAATTGCCCTGTTGTCAGAGTTTAAAAGGAGCCCCGGTGGCGAAGTGTGTTAAAGCACTGAGCTAAAGCACTGTGTTAAAGCACTTGCAGGCCGAAAGGTCCCAGGTTCAAACCCCGGGAGTGGTGTGAGCGGCCGCTGTTAGCTCCAACTTCTGCCAACCTAGCAGTTCGAAAACATGCCAGGACTCTGTCCTGGGCCCGGTTCTGTTCAACATCTTTATTAACGACTTAGATGAAGGGTTAGAAGGCACGATCATCAAGTTTGCAGATGACACTGAAATGGCAGACAAAGGTTTGAGGCAATGAGACAAAGAGAGTTCCTGGTGGCTGTAGAAAAAATGACATCTTTATTCTCAATGGCCAGTGAGAATACAGCAATAAAGAAAAAGACCTTCTCCTGTAATCAGAAAAGCGAAGGTACCATAACTGAGGATCACAAGTTCTTATATACCCTTTTTCCTCCATCTTCTGCGTCACACTGGTATTATCAATCACCAATTAATGTCAAAAAAGTCTTACTGGGCACTTAACTAAAAAGCTTATTTTGGCATTTTTCTAAAATATAAACTACTTTCAAGACCTCTACCCCTCCATTAGGGCGTTATCTTTGGAATCTTCGCCTTATCCATTAATTAATTAAGGAGAATCCCCTTATCTCAGCTGTCAAAGACCTATTAGCATTGGAATTCTCATCTCATCCATTTGGGGTGCTCATTAATTAAGGAGAATTCCAATTGTCTCAGCTGTTAGTGACCTATTAGCACTCCCCTCATGGCGCCAGGTCTTGACATCCCAAAAAGCCTTAATTTGTCTTTTGTCCATTAGCATGGAGCTTTATCTGTTCTTGTTGACACTTAACAGATGTCTCAGTGAACTTTGGTCTTGCTATGGTTATACAGTTATTTTGCTGAACAGAGTATTCCTAAGGCTAGCACACATCTGCTGGTGATTACATTTCTCTATATCTATTTCTTTAACATGATTACATTCAATATATGATTTCCAATACAAGTATTATATTTTCCCAATACACCTTCATCAACACCAAACTGGGAGGGATAACTAACACTCCAGAAGACAGGAGCAGAATTCAAAACGATCTTAACAGACTAGAGAGATGGGCCGAAACTAACAAAATGAATTTCAACAGGGACAAATGCAAGATACTTCACTTTGGCAGAAAAAATGGAAATCAAAGATACAGAATGGGGGATGATGCCTGGCTCGACAGCAGTATGTGTGAAAAAGACCTTGGAATCCTTGTGGACAACAAGTTAAACATGAGCCTACAATGTGATGCGGCTGCTAAGAAAGCCAATGGGATTCTGGCCTGCATCAATAGGGGTATAGCATCTAGATCCAGGAAAGTCATGTTCCCCCTCTATTCTGCCTTGGTCAGACCACACCTGGAATACTGCGTCCAATTCTGGGCACCGCAATTGAAGGGAGATGTTGACAAGCTGGAAAGCGTCCAGAGGAGGACAACTAAAATGATCAAGAGTCTGGAGAACAACCCCTATGAGGAGCGGCTTAAAGAACTGGGCATGTTTAGCCTGCAGAAGAGAAGTCTGAGAGGAGACATGATAGCCATGTACAAATATGTGAGGGGAAGTCATAGGGAGGAGGGAGCAAGCTTGTTTGCGGAACAATGGCTTCAAACTACAGGAAAGGAGATGAACATCAGGAAGAACTTCCTCACTGTGAGGACTGTTCGGCAGTGGAACTCTCTGTCTCGGACTGTGGTGGAGGCTCCTTCTTTGGAGGCTTTTAAGCAGAGGCTGGATGGCCACCTGCCAGGGGTGCTCTGAATGAGATTTTTCTGCTTCTTGCAAGGGGTTAGACTGGATGGCCCGTGAGGTCTCTTCCAACTCTACGATTCTATGGTCTAGTAGGATCTCGCATGCTTCCCCCAGAAGTTACTGTAAAGTCACACTGGAGGACCAAGCAAATTTCTGGAGAGGTTTCATCTTTAGGAGTCTCTGCATTCTCTAGCACAACTTCATGGCATGGCTGGGACTGGACATTAATTTATTGGTGTTTGGTCATATCCAGAGTTCAGAGAACCATGGATAAGTTTGGGAATGTATCCCCCGTAGTTACAGGGGTCTTGTTATATTGTATAAGGGCTGTCTTTGCAACCCCAGTCAATAAAATGGTTAATGGAAGGTACTGAAAAATAGGTATATGCCATGCAAGCATGTGCAATGGCACAACTGGAATCCTATTGGTTTGCCCCAACTCAAGGTAATCCATTGACTCTACTGTTGAACAACGTGTTGATACATAAGTAAATCCAATTAATTTAATGGCTCCCTTCTAGTTAGGACTGACAATAGGATTTAGGCATAATGGTTTGCTGTTGGTGTGGTTGTTGTGTGACTTATGGTGACCCTAAAGCACCCTAAAGTATTTTCCATGGACCAGTCTGGAAGGATGGAATTTGTAAGATTATGGCCTTGTTCTTCTGCCTTTTCTTCTTCTTCCTCCCCCTTAACTATGAGTTTGGGGTGTTGCCTTTTCAGGGATTGCATTCGCTAATGGGGAATGTTGGAAGCCGCACCTTGAGGAATTTCGGGATGGGGAAAAGACCTCTTGCGGAACGGATCCAAGAAGAAGCCCAGTTCCTGCTGGAGGAATTCAGAAAAACAAACGGCTGGGCATGTTGTTCTTCCTCCTTGAATTGCGAAATGTGGAAATCAGGGGGATTTTTTTCTCCGCTTACATAAGCTGGCTAGTTTTGACTCTCTTGTTCTGCACTTTATTTGCCATTACAACCACAGGCTTTAAAGTAACCGTTTCTCTGTTTGCTCATCCTGCCAAAGCAAATATCACTTATTGACATAAATTGCAATTTCCAATACACTTGGGGAAGAATCAACCAACATCACTTAGGAAACAGATTTCCACACTTTGTTTAAAGACAAATGACTCCTGGATTCCAGAATAAATATGAATCCCCTCCTCCTTATGTAATATTATGAAGGATAGCTAATCATCATCATCATCATCATCATCTTATTTTTATACCCCGCCCCATCTCCCCAAAGGGCCCATGAGGTCTCTTCCAACTCTACTATTCTATGATTCTATAAGCCTGGCTGCTTCCTGCCTGGGGGAATCCTTTGTTAGGTGTTAGCTCAGAAAACAGGGGAATTCCAAGCATGAAACAATCAGGGCCAGCTAACACCTCCCAACAAATGATTTCCCCAGGCATGAAGCAGCCAGGCTTTGAAGCTGAAAGGCCATTCAATGCTAATCAAAGTGGCGAACTGCAATATTCACACTTGCCTCAAACAGACAAGAGGTTTTTCCCACCCTGGACATTTGACAGATATATAAACTCCACTGGCCTAGACCTCACAACCTCTGTGGTGCTTACCATAGATGTGGGTGAAAATTCAGGAGAGAATGCTTCTGAAACATAGCCATACAGCCTGGAAAACTCACAGCTTCTTCGCTCCCCTCTGGCTGCCTTAATTGATAGTCTCCTTGATAGCAGAGACCCCGCTTTTAAATTCATCTGACCTGCTGCGGGGAGTTCCACAAATCCGGATCACCAACGGAGCGGGACAGTGCGCGGACCACAACGAATTATTATTGATTTCTTTTATCACTTCCCCCCCCCCCCAAACCCTAACATTGTAACTAATCCCCCAATAAAAGTATCTCCTTTTATCTTGAAACTCTCTCCAGTGGTTACTTTGTATCCCTTTCTCTGACTCCTGCATGGAAAACTTCTCTCCTTTCTTCCACTAACCCAGCCGCCGTTCCAACCCTGGCGGGAAGCCTTCCACGCTCTCCCTGCCATTGAGTAACATAGGGGACGGAACAATTTGACCCATAACTTTCTCAAAAATATTCCAAGCGTGCCTATCTTTTATATTTAACACTTTTAAAGACTCCTGGTCCCGGGACAACCAACAGCGCCTGGATTGGTCCTTTCTAAAACTTCTAAACAGCTGACTGTCAAAAAAGCCGGTTCCAATTGCTCTTTGCAGCCCCGCGCCGCTTCTCGGCTCCTGCGGCTGGCAGGATGCCTTTTCGGGGACACAAGTTTCTCCCAGGGCTACTGGTAGGGGGCTGCCATTACCTGGGAGAGAAATGTAGTTTCTTCAAGGACCAGCTGCGATCCCCATAATGGCAAGGACTCCTGGACGGACTTCTTCGGTTCATTCATTCATTTTTATGAATGGACAGGATTCCTCACTCCCAAGGACAGAAATCAACCTGAGCTGCTTATGGACTTTTCATGAATTGTATGCTTATATGTTTATGAAATATTGGAATCAATTCTTTATTAACTGTTTAGCCAGATGTAACTTGGTCTGTGGGTTCCCTGGAAGACCCCCAAACTCATATATTTCCCTTATATATATATTATATTACAGAAAAACCTGGGTTTTTTAAACCGGAGGGAATCTGAATTTCCTCCCTGTTCTCAGAAAAACCGCGATATGGCTGAATTGCTGAATCGCCCACCCCCAGCATGCATTTCCATTCATAACTCACTCAATTTTGCACCAAGAATCACCCCAATTCATATTTATAACTAAAATCGCCTAATCTTTAAAATACAACCAACAGAGATCATTTTTGACTATTCTTTCTCTGATCATCAGCTGATTGTCAAACTGCGTTCCTTGCCTAAATAGCCTCCCGTTTTGCGCTAATAGCGCAGGAATAGAAAATAAGCTATAAATGTTAATATTTAGTACCTTTTTTGGTAATTTTGGGTGGAAATTGATAAGATATGATTCTCTATATTCCCTAGTATGTTTTAATTAATGAAGGCATAGTCTGAACTCTAGCTAACCCCGGAAATTCCTGCCTTCCCTCACCCTAGATTCTGGGCTTCACACATATAAGAAGGTAAACTGTCACCATAAAGATTTAATCTATGTTGCATCTGCATGGCCCATAGCCAGAGATTGACCCCCCTAGATCGGAGCAGTCCGGGGTGATAAAGTCTCATATGGTAATGTTGATCACAATCCCATCCTGGACCCCTGGGGAGCCAAAGGAAGACTTCCCGCTGGTCCTGCCACCATAATCCCATAGTGTCAATATTAACTGACATCTCCGCCACACCTTAAGGTGTTCATGAACTGTGTACGTGCGTAAAGGACCCCGGACATCCCAAATGACCCTATTCAAAAACAGCAATAATCTTAAGATTATCTTGGAAGGCGCTAGCCTCGGGTAATCACTTTGCATAAGATAACTCCAAATGATTCATTCACCAGAACCCATTGTCTAGCTGACTCTCGCCTTCCCCAACCTGATTGGCCCTGGCAGAGGCGAAGGTTGTTCCTCATTGGCCGAGGCACGGGGCAGAGAACCAAGCTCCCGCCTAGTGCGGCGCCCTCGACCTATCAGAAGCCAGATTGGGCAGAGGGACAGGGCGGGAGATTCAAGCAGACTTCAAACTTAGAAATGTATAAAATGGCTTTATTTTCAATGTATCGTTACATCTTGCATGTCGATCTATCACTGCATGATGTCCTTTTCAGCTGAATCGCTTTAATAAACACTTTGGCAGTTTTTCTTTCAACTTGGCAGAGCTTTTCCTTTCGGTCTCAGGTAAATTTATATTCCGGGTTATTTTCTCCTTCCCTAACGGCTCGCCAAGGTTCGTTCTCTCATAGAAGGAGCGGTCGGATCTCCCTCACAGGGCAGATCCCTGCTAAATCGCGGTCTCGACAACATCCTTCCATGTCTGGTCAAACAAGACAAAAACGCACCCTCTAACTTTCCCGATTTGCGAAGGACATTATTTGTTGTTCCAGCTCTTTTTCTCTCTCCTCCTCTCACTCTTCCTCTTTGTCCCCAGCTCACTTCAATTGCAGCAAACTGAGTTCAAATGTCAAAAAGAATTTGCACTCCCTTAACTCAGCAGAAGAGGAGCAATTGCTATCTTCCCTTTCCCAACAGGCTCAGGCAAAAGCAACCTCTCCTACCCTGTTTCCCCGAAAATAAGACATCCCCAAAAAATAAGACCTAGTAGAAGTTTTGCTGAATTGCTAAATATAAGGCCTCCCCCAAAAGTAAGCCCTAGCAAAATTTTTGTTTGGAAGCATGCCCAGCACCTGCCAAACAGAACACCAGAGCATGCAGAATTGGTAAATGTACATACCAGTTGTACATGGAAATAATGGTAGTAACAAGAAATTCTTGATAGGATTCACAGTTTGTCTGGTTATGTTGGTTTGTGATAATAAATGTTCATTTTTGTTCAACAATAAATGTGAATTCTTCTTCATAGAAAAATAAGACATCCCCTGAAAATAAGACCTAGCACATCTTTGGGAGCTAAAATTAATATAAGACACTGTCTTATTTTTGGGGAAACACGGTAGCTACTAGTATGTTTTTCCACATTAATAATATTACCTATATTGATCCACATATGGATCGTCCCAGTTTCCATTTCTGAAATGTCGGAGGATAGGCTAAAACAAATTAGATTATAACCGGTTGCCTGGCAGCTTGACAGAATGGGATGGAGCCAGATTGCAAGAGCAAAAATGTTGACTCATGAGCCTTGGAAAGTTTCCACTCGAAAGGTGAGGCCAAATAAGGCAGAGGTGTTTTCATCACCCTTGTTTCGCAAACATTTCTGGATCAATTGTCCAAGAAAACTGATTGGCAGGAGGTTTTGAGATTGCCTTTCTTTACCCAGGGCAGAATTACCTAGTAGTATTCATTGCCAAAATAAGTAGTCATGGCCATTAGTTTTAAAAAAGGGGGATTAGATACCTTCAGGGAGGAGAGTTTAACAAGGTTTATCCTTAATTTGTGTTGAATCTTGTTTTCTATAACAGCCCTGGGAGCTTACTTTTCAACTGGCCCGGCTGTGGCGCAGGCTAGTTAACAGCCAGCTGCAACGAATCACTCTGACCAAAAGGTCATGAGTTCGAGGCCAGCCTGTGTTTGTTTCTGTCTCTGTTCTATGTTATGGCATTGAATGTCCCTGTGCAGTGTGATCTGCCTTGAGTCCCCTTGGGGTGAGAAGGGCGGAATATAAATACTGTAAATAAAAAAAATAAAAATAAACTGCAATATAAATAGTGTTTTAAGACGAGACATAAATATCAGCTGTGACGCCCAAGTAGGACTCACCTGTACAAAGGCAACCTACCTTTCTGGACACTCCTTCCGGAGCAAACTCAACAAGGGATCATAGTGATGGTTGTCATGGGAAGAAGGTTCCAAGTTTCAACATATTTAAAGATTTAAAGAGCTCTTTATTTTTGAAAGCACACAACAACAATCTCAATTAACCCAACTATCTCATCAATCAAAGCAGGCCCACCTTCTCACTGAAATACTGGTAAGTTTATGTTCTTTGAAATTGTTATATATTTTAAATATTGTATTGTTCTTTCATGGGGTTTTTGCACTACAAATAAGATATATATAGTAAAAATTGGTTCATGTTTTTTTCAAACTATAGTTCAGCCCCCTTTCAATCTATATTTCTACTATCTCCAGAGCACATGCAACAAGCTCAAGATCCGTAGGCCAAATCCGGCCTTTTGTCTCATTTTATGTGGCTCTCTAGATACTGGACTACAACACCTGTACTCCTACTCATTAGACATCATTACTTGAGCTAATGTGAGTTGTGATACAGTAGCATCTGGAAAGTTGTAGTTTGTTCTGTTTAGTCAGAAGAGAGGGGTCTGAATTTAGATACAAAGCATATGGATTCTAAAACATTACGTCCCTTTAAGCTTTTCCCAACCTCAGTACCAGAAGTGCTCCTGGGTTGCAATTCCCATTATATATCATCATCATCATCATCATCATCATTTAATTACTTATTAATCGCCCTCCATCCACGATGCTCTAGGCGATTTACAAGATAAAATTGTAAAGGATAAAAATACATACATACAAATATTGATAAAATTAACATAGATTAAAAGCTCTAGTAAAGAGCCAGGTCTTGAGTGCTAGGGTAAAAGGCCCTAACTCACGCATGGCTCTCATATAGGGCGGCAAGGCATTCCATAAGGCAGGGGCAGAAATAGAAAAAGCTCTGCGTCTGGTCCTCTCCAAGTGCACTTCTCTAGGACCCGGTATATAAAGTAAGTCGCGTTGGGATGGTCATTGCGACCTCCAATGATGGGAGAAGGAGAGACGGTCCCTAAGGTACGATGGGCCCTGGCCGTAAAGAATTTTAAAGGTCAGAACTAGCATCTTATATAGACCACGGTAATCAGTTGGAAGCCAATGCAGATGCTGCAGCACAGGCTCTTAATGGTAGGCGAAGGAGATAGGGCAGCACCATCGAAGGTGGGTAGCAAATGGGTCAGACCAGTCGAGCGGCCATGCCAGAGAATCTCAGTCTTCGCCGGGTTCACCTTCAGTCTACTAGCACGTAGCCAGTTCGACAGAGCCTCCAGACATAAGGTGAAATTGTCTGGTATTGATGTTGCTCCAGGCTCCAAGCGCAGAAGGAGTTGGGTGTCGTCCGCATATTGATAGCAGTCTAGGCCGAAACTCCGAACCAAACTAGCAAGGGGTCTAACGTAGATGTTGGAGAAAAGAGGGGAGAGAATTGCACCTTGGGGTACCCCACATAGCAGGGGAGATCTGTCGGAGACTTGATCCATATACTCCACGCATTGGCTCCGGTTTCGCAGAAATGAGTTGAACCAATTGAGGGCCTGACCGCGAACTCCAGACATGGCGAGACGGTGAATCATTAGATCGTAATCAACGGTGTCAAACGCTGCAGTAAGGTCGAGAAGTACCAGTAGTGCTGATCCGCCGCTATCAGACTGGCGACGAAGTTCATCTGTGATGGCAACCAGGACTGTCTCCGTCCCATGGCCAGGGCGGAAGCCTGACTGGAAAGGGTCCAGGCCAGCTGTATCATCCAGAAATTGTTGCAATTGTCCCAGCACAGCCCGCTCTATCATCTTACCCAAGAATGGGAGGTTGGAGACAGGACGATAGTTGGCAAGGGTCATGGGATCCAAGCTAGGCTTCTTTAGCAAGGGACGAACCCTTGCCTCTTTTAGGTTGTCCGGGAAGACCTCCTGTTCAAGAGAGCCATTGATGATATTACTCAATGGATCGAGTAGACCTTCCAGGCACCTCTTCACCAGCCAGGAGGGACACGGATCTTGGGAACATTTCTTGAGGCTTCGCAAGATACTTTTGCTTCAAAAAGAGCTCCGTGGCTAAAAACGTTTGAGAACCCTTGCTCTAATCACTTCTTAAAAGGAAGCAAGAGATATTCCCAGACCTCATATTATATCCAACCCTCGTGGATCTCCAACTAAGAGGGCTTTGCTTTATGGAGCTTCCCAGGAAAGATCTCTCCTCCTCCCTGCAAGTTAAGTGCAAACAACTTTGGGTGGCTCTGCACTACCAAATAATGCAGTTTGATCTGCATTATTTGGGCACTGTAGACGTTGAACTGTGGTTGAGCTACACTGTCATATAATGCAGTTTGAAGCTGCATTGTGTATGCTCAGTGTAGATTAGGACCACAAAATGCAGATTAACTGATTAACAGGGCCTTCTCGGTGGTGGCTCCCCGGCTGTGGAACTCCCTCCCCAGTGACATTCGGCAGGCCCCATCCCTTTTGGGGTTCAGAAAAAAACTGAAGACCTGGCTATGTACGCAGGCATTTGAAGAATAAGCATGTGTTGGCTTCGACTCGGTCTGAATTACGGCTCTTGTATAACGTCTGGTGGATGAATGGCATAAGCACTTTGCATTGTTTTAAACTTTGTATATTGTATTTTATGACTATTTTATGACTATTTTATGATTGTTTTAACTGTTTTAATCATTTTAGTTTATTTTATATCAGTGTAACGGCATCAATTGCCACTTGTAAGCCGCCCTGAGTCCCCTCGGGTGAGAAGGGCGGGGTATAAATAATTGAAATAAATAAATAAATAAATAAAACTGCACTGAACTGCATTATATGGGTCTATACTGAACATATATTACAGTTTAATGCATAAGTGTAGATCCAACCTTAGTTTCACAAATAACAGTCAGGGGCACAAGGAATAACCATTCCATCAATACTGAAGATCTACCAAAAAGATGCATGAATTTCCAAGTCATGGATGGTTGGATATGTGGATGCAGAATCAATGAATGTGGGTGGCCAACTGTAGTGCAAATGCATGTTCTGAACACTAGGTGGCAGACGACAGCTATATTACACTAAGTGGATGTTAGTACAATCCTACGTAAATCCAGTCTTCACAGGCATAGCTCTGCCCGCACCACGCATGCGTCACCGCAGCCACAGCCAAAGCTCTGTTCTTAACACGCAAGCGCTATTGAAACACAAAGGTCGTTCAAATGGAGCATGCGTCGTTCACCGCATGAGCATTTGTTAGTCACATGACCAGAAAAGGCGGAAGTATTGCTTCCTGGCCAGTGTTACGCTAAATACTGGTGAGTTGGTTGCTCATAATTTGCAGATGACTCTTATTGCAGTATTGTTGTTATTATCATTGTATCACTAGGTTGCTGTGAGTTTTCCGGGCTGTATTATCATGTTCCAGAAGCATTCTCTCCTGACGTTTCACCCACATCTATGGCAGGCATCCTCAGAGGTTGTGAGGTCTGTTGGAAACTAGGCAAGTGGGGTTTATATATCTGTGGAATAATGTCCAGGGTGGGAGAAAAAACTCTTGTCTGTTGGAGGCAAGTGTGAATGTTGCAATTGGCCACCTTAATTAGCATTGACTAGCCTTGCAGCATCAGAGCCTGGCTGCCTCCTTGGCTCTCTTTGTGGCTCTTTCCTTCCTTTTTGGCCTGCATAAATAGGGGCATAGCGTCTAGATCAGTGATGGCCAACCTATGACAAGCGTGTCAGCACTGACACGCCTAGCCATTTTTGCTGACACGCTGCCGCATGCAGATTGATTGGATGACTATGTCTTTTGTGGCCAAATTTGATGTGATTTGGTCCAGTGGTTTTGTTGTTTACTCCATGGGAATTATGCACATTACACACACAAACACATATATGTTCTATTATTATTCTATTATTGTAGTATATTATCATATTATTACTATTATATTATTATTATATTATTCATTATTCATGACTACAGTGAAACTAGAATAGAGAGACATCAGCATGGAAACTGCAAGAGGTACCATAGATTGTTGTACATGGAAATAATGGTAGTAAATAGTTTTTGATTTATTGAATACAGTTATATATTACAATTATATATTTTTGTTATTTAAACTATACATATTGCAAAATTATGGTTTTTTCTCGAAATGACACACCACCCAAGTCATGCTAGGTTTTTTGGTGAATTTTGACACACCAAGTGCAAAAGGTCATTGGTCTAGATCCAGTGAAGTCCTGCTCCCCCTCTATTCTGCCTTGGTCAGACCACACCTGGAATACTGTGTCCAATTTTGGGCACCGCAGTTGAAGGGAGATGTTGACAAGCTGGAAAGCGTTCAGAGGAGGGCAACTAAAATGATCAAGGGTCTGGAGAACAAGCCCTATGAGGAGCAGCTTAAAGAACTGGGCATGTTTAGCCTGCAGAAGAGAAGGCTAAGAGGAGACATGATAGTCATGTATAAATATGTGAGGGGAAGTCATAGGGAGGAGGGAGGGAGCTTGTTTTCTGCTGCCCTGCAGACTAGAACGCGGAACAACGGCTTCAAACTACAGGAAAGGAGATTCCACCTGAACATCAGGAAGAACTTCCTCACTGTGAGGGCTGTTCGGCAGTGGAGTTCTGCTCCGGAGTGTGGTGGAGGCTCCTTTGGAGGCTTTTAAGCAGAGGCTGGATGGCCATCTGTCGGGGGTGCTTTGAATGCGGTTTCCTGCTTCTTGGCAGGGGGTTGGACTGGATGGCCCATGAGGTCTCTTCCAACTCTAGGATTCTATGATTCCATCCTTTCATATACGTCACCTTTATTTTCCAATGACATCAAATAGGGCCACTTCACCTAGGAACAGCCAATCAAGTGACATCAGAGGGCCACTTCACCCAGCAGCAGCATTTGTGGTACAAACAAACATGAACAAACAGACATGCATTAACTTTTATATATAGAAGATGTAGGACAGGAGCCCCAGTGGCGAAGTACGTTAAAGCGCTGAGCTGCTGAACTTGCAGGTCGAAAGGTCCCAGGTTCAAATCCCGGGAGCTGCTTCTTGGCAGGGGGTTGGACAAGATGGCCCATGAGGTCTCTTCCAACTCTACTATTCTATGATTCTATGAGCGCCCGCTGTTAGCTCAAGCTCCTGCCAACCTAGCAGTTCGAAAACATGCAAATGTGAGTAGATCAATAGGTACCGCTCTGGCGGGAAGGTAACGGTGCTCCATGCAGTCATGCCAGCCATATGACCTTGGAGGTGTCTACGGACAATGCCGGCTCTTCGGCTTAAAAATGGAGATGAGCACCAACCCTCAGTCAGACATGGCTGGACTCTAACCCTTTACCTTTTTTAGGATAGGAAGACACTGCCATATCTGCATCTGTCGCCTAACCAGAGTAGCTTTTAATATGTTTCTATTCCCATCCATAACCCTATATATATATATATATATATATATATACACACACACACACACACACACACACACACACACACCCCTCCAATTTTTAATCTCTTTCTACAGAATGGAAATGTTTCTTATTTAGCGTAATCTTGGTTATCTCTTCTTCCCTGTCAAATTCTCAAGCATAGTTTTTTTTATTTTCTTTCTGTAGAAGTCAGTGCAAAAATGACCACTTCAAAATACAAAACTGTAATTCAAGGAGAAGCATCGGAGACGGATTCAGATGAAGAAGTGTACCTGTCTTCTGTGCCCCAGGGTTCGTTGCCCAGCCTTTCTGGAGTGAAGGTTGCTGGGGAAGCCTCTGAAACAGATGAGGAAGATGGAAGTTCTGACCAGTCCAAAAGGGAGGCACACTTGATCAGCCCAGACTTGCCACCGCTGGTGGTTTACAGGAATGAGGATGCGACCTCTCCCACTGCCGTTGAAGAGAAGCCTGCTCTTCGCTCCCGACACCGGGGCCGCTACAGCACCCTCCTGCAGCAGAAGCTGATTGAGAGTAATGCTCGTTTGTACTACGACGTCAATAGCACTGTCAAGCAGGTGTACCAGACGGCCATCAAGGAGATCGGAGCCATTACGGGGCAGCTCAGTAACTCACAAAACGGCATCATCAATGCCTCACACAACATCCGGCTTGTCCTGGAGGACCTGAAAGCTGTGGCTGACAAGGTAGACATCATCACCAGCTGCAACCTGCTGCCAGATATCCAAATACAGCTGCCTCCAGCACAAACCTAATCTGGTTTCAGATTGTCTAAGAAGTGAAGCAATGTTAAGATGACACCTTGGCTCTAAGGTGCAGCTTAAAGCAAAACTGTCACAAAGAAACACAAACTGTCACAAAGCAAAACTGTTGCCTGGTGTTTAAATCACAGCATATGCAATGACAATGACTCCTCTAGTAACAAAACAAAATAAAATGATCCTGTATATATACTATCACACTTCAAAAAATGTTTCATTTTCTGAACTGATGTTTATTACTTTGTATACAGCCCTCTGTGGTGCAGTGGGTTAAACCGCTGAGCTGCTGAACCTGCTGACCGAAAGGTCGGTGGTTTGAATCCGGGGAGTGAGGTGAGCTCCCACTGTTAGCCCCAGCTTCTGTCAACCTAGCAGTTCGAAAACATGCAAATGCGGATACCGCTCCAGCGGGAAAGTAACAGCACTCCATGCAGTCATGCCACCTACATGACCTTGGAGGTGTCTGTGGACAATGCCAGTTCTTTGGTTTAGAAAGGGAGATGAGCTCCATCCTCCAGAGTCAGACACGACTAGACTTAATGTCAGGGGAAAACCTTTACCTATACAGTTTACATGGATATAGGTGACTGAAGCATTTGGGTAACAGACATTAGCCACGAATAGACAGGAAACTCTAATCTGCAAAACCTGTTGTTAATTCATTATCCAGAGAAAGAAAAATTGCAGTCATCTCTTGAAAGTGACCAAACATATACAGTAGAGCCTCACTTATCCAAGCTTCGCTTATCCAAGCCTCTGGATTATCCAAGCCATTTTTGTAGTCAATGTTTTCAATATATCATGATATTTTGGTGCTAAATTCATAAATACAGTAATTACAACATAACAGTACTGTGTATTGAACTACCTTTTCTGTCAAATTTGTTGTATAACATGATGTTTTGGTGCTTCATTTGTAAAATCATAACCTAATTTGATGTTTAATAGGCTTTTCCTTAATCCCTCCTTATTATCCAAGATATTCGCTTATCCAAGCTTCTGCTGGCCCGTTTAGCTTGGATAAGTGAGACTCTACTGTAGTTATGATTAAATGTGGATGGAAGAGAACTGAATTGTATTGTATCTATCTTAATACAGAATCATCTGAACATGGAGGGCTGTATCTTCTGAATTTTAAGGGAAGAAAGGTGTGCAGTACTTTGCATTAAGAGTATTGCTTTATGTAAACATTTTCTTTATTTTATGACAGATTATAGGATACATTGAGACTGAAAATATACAGCATCACTGAAGAGTGTAGTTCTAATGACAATTCCATGTTTATTTTATTGGAATATACATTATTATCTGGAGAGGGTGGATAGTAGAGCATAATTGTAAAATAGGAGCCCCCGATGGCATAGTGGACTAAAGCCTCATGACTTGAAGGTTGGGTTGCTGACCTGAAAGCTGCCAGGTTCGAATCCCACCCGGGGAGAGTGCGGATGAGCTCCCTCTATCAGCTCCAGCTCCATGCGGGGACATGAGAGAAGCCTCCCACAAGGATGGTAAAAACATCAAAACATCCAGGCATCCCCTGGGCAACATCCTTGCAGACGGCCAATTCTCTCACTCCAGAAGCAACTCAAGTTGCTCTTGACACGAAAAAAAAGTAAAAAAAAAAAAAAGGAAAGTAAAACTACACAAGAGGAAAGAAGGGACAAACAAATGCTGTTTAAGAAAATAATAATTACAAGTTTGTATGATCAAGACTTTCCTCTTGTCACCTTTATGCCACACTTGGTAAGCCTTACACTATAGGATTTAAATCAGATTGAAACAAATACAGCAATTCTGGTTTCCCGATCACCCACAGTTATTCTATAAGGGTACTTCAGTTTGCTGGAAATGATTTCTGCCTTACTCTATTTAGAAAGCTATAATAGGCATATTGGTTTTAGATTGACAGGCAAAAAGTGTATAGTAGATTTTTTTTTAATGATAGATGGAGAAAACACCACTCCAAATGCATGGCTTTGCTGTTTACTTCAACACTAGGTGTGCACCGAAGTAGTGTGCATGGAAAAGAGACTAATCAGTACTGTACACAAGAAAGGGTCACATCTCCAGCTATTTCAAGTTGGTCCACCTGTCTTGAAGGAATTCGATGGGTATAATCAAATACCACTTGCCCGTTCACAATCACCCTGTAGTTATTCTTCAGGTTGGTGATCTCCATCTAGTGAGGGGAGAAAATGCATAATTTTATGTTGTCATTTTTGTATATGGGCAATAGCACAACCTAAGTTGCATAATGTTGGTAAATGTTTCCTAACCAATGCCTTGATTTTCACACTCCTTTGAAAAGTCTTACATGGAAGGCTTGGCTAGGTGTGAAAGGCATGGCATGACCGTGCCGTTCCTCCGAACCCCATGCACCATTGATGAAGGAATTCCGGACAAGGACTCTCTCTTTGAACCGGGGATTGATGTGCAGAGCAATGTTGCCGGTCATGCTGTTTTTCAGGTTCACATGGAATCTGGAGGAAAAGAAAGGGAATCTGGAGGGATAGAAAGGAAACTATCTCATCTGTCTATGAAATAGCACAGTTGATCATTTTTTGATCTGGCTCCTTCTTTGGAGGCTTCTAAGCAAAAGCTGGATGGCCATCTGTTGGGAGTGCTTTGATTGTGATTTTCCTGCTTCTTGGCAGGGGTAGACTTGATGGCCCATGAGGTCTCTTACAATTCCATTATTCTATGATCCACTGGCAGAAAATCATTTACTGGATCTGTCAAAGCTTCCCACCCAAACCTACAGACATGTGAATGACAAGACATTTCCTAACTGGCTTAAATTTTGTAGTAATAGTGTAAAATAATGGTATATCTTGTCTTTACAAAGGCACCTGTTGGCTAAAAATGGCACGTTCCCCACAATTGCAATCTTCCGGAACTCAGTGAAGTTTCCTGGGATAGCTGCACAGAATGGGACAGTCTGGAGATAGAAATAAGAGATGTAGACAAACAAAAGTACCAAGTGAGGTAGAGAAGAACTTAATAGTATTATTATTAATAATAACAATAAATACTGCACAATTAAAATACAGATCTCTAGAAGCTGAATTTGTTCTAGGAATTGGAAAATATGCATGTTGATGCAGGTCTTTTGATTGCCTTGTCATTCAGAAAAGCGAGGCAGATGATTCTGGACATGTGATTGTCCATGGAGCCAGACCTAAATAGTAACTCATGACTTCTTGGAGAGAAAGAGCCAGTCTTTTCAGCTAAACCAACTTCCAGCCTGGAAGCACTGAGAATAGCACAGAAGTTGTCAACTTCCAAAACAAACTGGGAAGTGAAGAGTGTAGCGATAGGGATGGGGTCCACGTTGTCTCCAAGCTTGGCCAAAGTCAACTGCATCAGGAATGGGTGTTACAAATGGATTCCTCATAACCAAACTCATTGATCACGGCAGCAATTTTCCCAATCCTGAAATTATAATCTTCATTATGGTCAATGGAAAAGGATTCTAGGGTTGAAGCCTAAGATGCCTGGAGAGCCAAAGACTGAGGCCCCATCTACACTGCCATATAATCCAGTTTCTGAATCCAGATTATCTGCTTTGGATTACTTGGTAGTGTAGAATCATATAATTCAATTCAAAGCTGGTAAAGTCGATTCAGAAACTGGATTATATAGCAGTGTAAATCCAACCTGAGAACCCTTTTTGCAGGACATATTCAAGACCCTAAAGACTGACTGTCATGAATCTTCTACAGGTCACCAATTTACAACAGGTACCTCTGCATTGCAGAAATAATGCAGTTTGACTGCACTTTAACTGCCATAGCTCAGCACTATGGACCTATAGAGTTCAGTTTTACAAGTCTTCTCTGCCAAAGAGTGCTTAGTGCCTCACTAAACTGCAAATCTCAATTCCATAGCATGAAGGCGTTGCAGTTAAAGTAGTGTTAAACCATTAACTGTACAGTATAGATACTTTAAAAAGGCTGCCCAATGTTTCTACATTTTCAGTGGTTGAGGACTAAGAAACATAAAAACTGGGTAGTAAAGATACTCACAGGATTGGCCAAAGTCACTCCACTGAAGCCCTGAGAAGAGATGGGAAAAGCAAAGAGGAGATCACAGAACTGAAAGGCAACAAAGACAATCTAGGTACTAAAGTTCTAAGGCCCTATTTTATCTGTTATATTATTATGACTTCCCAAGATATTAACCCACAAACCTGGGCATTCTTGCTCTTCTGCTTCCTCTGCAAAGAAGGAAAAGAGAAGCAATAATTTAATATGCAAAGCACTACAAGTTGTTCTTGTTTTGTTTGTTTTTTAATTGCTGGTCATTCATGAATAACATAGAATAAATTTGCTTGTCACGGAGAAGCAGTAGGCAAATAAGTCATTTAACGAAAATAATCTCTCCTATCTTTTCTTCCTTTTAATACTTCACAGAAGTTTTGTGTGTGTGTGTGTGTCAGGAGTGACTTGAGAAACTGCAAGTCACTTCTGGAGTGAGAGAATTGGCCATCTGCAAGGACATTGCCCAGGGGACGCCCGCATGTTTTGATGTTTTTACCATCCTTGTGGGAGGCTTCTCTCATGTCCCCACATGGAGCTGCAGCTGATAGAGGGAGCTCATCTGCGCTCTCCCCAGGTTGGATTCAAACCAGAAACCTTCAGGTCAGCAACCCAACCTTCAAGTTATCAGTCCTGCCGGCACAAGGGTTTAACCCACTGCGCCACCGGCGGCTCCGTCACAGAACTAACTCTGCTACTTCTCTATAAATTTCAACTGAGCTGTGAACTTCCCACTTAATCTTGAATTGGAAGACAGATCAAGATAACTATTTGTAAAATGCAGGCAGCTTGTGAACTATATAGGTTTTCTCTCCTTTAGACCCAGTATCTTGCAAATGCTGTAAAATTTCCACCAAACGAAATAAATACTTACTGAAATTGATGTTTGTACAAAGTGTGGCTGGGCAAACATACCACCGACCTGCAATGGCAGATAGATTGATCATCCAGAGGATACTGGGCATTGCAACAGTAGAATCACATTTAAATGTTTTTATTCTTGACAGTCTTGGAATGTTTCTGGAGTGGAAAAAACTCAGTTATGCATTTCTTAAATTAAAAAAAAAGGATCCTACTGGACAGCTATAGGAGAGAAGAAGACCCATGTTAGATCCAACCAAAGGACTGTCTTGGCCAGAATTATTTTCCTATAATGACAATTAGGTGGGAAACTGGGAACCACAATGACATCCACAAGCAGAAATCTGTTAGGAGGACATGAAGGTTCATGTTCCCTAGCAGACAAACTGTCAAGAGTCAGACGCCAATTAGCGAACAAAAATAGAGTTTATTCAGCAGATAAGCCAAAAAGTAATGTTAACACAGAAAAAAACCTTGAAACACTTCACTATCAGTGCTTCAAGAGCAGTTCAAACAAAAATATAATTCAGCAGCACAAGCAGGTAAAAACAAAGCTAAACAAACTTAGTGCAAACTGCACTTTCTGAGTCCAAGCCCTGCCAGCCGGCTCTGTAGTTTTCAAAGGAACAGTTCCCAAAAGAAAACACCAAATTGGTCAGGAAACAAACAAACAAACTAAGAATGCAGTAGACTGCTTCCACAATGTGGATAAAGCCGAAGGCTCCAAAAGGATGGTGAAAAGACGTCGTCCGGGATTCCAAGGTCAGGTCAGGAGATAACAGCGGTGTCCAAAGAGCAAGCCAGGAGTCAAAAGCCGATAGTAGTCATCAATCACAGGGCGAAGGCAGTAGCTAGGTCAAATTCCGATCCAAGGTCTGAAGAGGGTGCAGTCATCCAAAACAGGTCCACGATAAGACACAGCGAGAGCCAAGCTAGGTGATAACAGCAGATTCAAATCATAGTCCAAGTCCAGTCTTCATGGAAACACAGAGATCCCAATGGCACCTCAGCAACACCTTGCCACACGCAAAGTGCAGTGGCCAAACATTCCCATTTTATTCCCCTTCCTCCTGGGTGACCAAACACTCACACCCAAACACCAGGTGTCCCAAATCTACTCAGAGTCTGAGCTCCACACAGCTAGAGCTCGTGGATCTGGAGTACCTAGCAATTCGTCGGAGTCCCAATCATCCTGCCCACACTTAGCCCCATGAACACTTAAAGAACCATCCTCCCTTCTCCAAGCATCCCAATTGGGATCAGCTCCTGCAGAAACCCCAGGCTCAGAAGTATCCATAGACCCCAAATCCCCAGACATCTCCGGTGGCTGTGCCCATTCAGTGCCCGCTTCCCCAGCCACCACCTGTTCCTCAGCATCCATCTCCCCATCTGAATCTTCCTCAGAAGATCCCCCATATAGCTCTCTAAGTCGCTTCCTGCGCAACTCCTCCAGTGAACCCTCATCACGAGGGTTTTTTCTTCCTCTTCGAATTCCATCCCCATCAACCATAATCCCCGAAGGCGCAGTCACAACACAAACACTGTTTGATATGGCCTTCCATATCAATATATAGTAATATAAATGGCCTCATTATTTGTGAATGTTCTCCTATCCTCATAAAGTGGCCAAAGTTGGTGGTCATCACCGCATTTTCTAGGAGGATGAGATATAACAGGTTTGGTATCAGTTTATATGACAATGGATCTCAATGGAACATGACCCATATGTTGCATCCCAGGCCTGGAAACCTCTATGACCACAGCACCAAAGTATGAGCAAACAGTTTAGTGTAAAGACACATAAAAACATATGAAAAACAGGAATAAGGAAAGAAGTTGTATAATCTAAAAAAGGGTTATCAATAGATGATAGTAAGGTAGTAATCCCAATGTCTCATGCAAACCCAAGAAATAGCCAGAAAGTCACAAGCACAGAATAATTTCACAAGCAAAGGTATACTTGGTAAAACTTGAGCAAGAATATAAAAACAAGAACATAGAAAACTTCCAGGATACCTGAATCCCAAAACGATGGCTGGACTTGAAACAAGAACAAGGGAACTCAGGCCTAGCTTTTCCCTTGAATGCTATGTTGCCTGAACTAACCTTTAGGTAAACAACTTGCCAGTTAATAGACACCCATGAAGTCATTTCTTTTTCCATGAAATCTCAACTTTCCCATGTAAGCGCTCTGGCCCGAGCTGTCTATTTTCTACTCTAATCTGTAAACGGAGACTTTTGTTGACCTCCGTAACTCCATGTGTTTTTCCCTAGGAGCCTTCTGCATCTGTTGCAGTTCCTAGTTTCTCTAACTGACCTTGAAGCCCTGCATTTTCTGAGTCAGGCTCTTCCCAGAGAGAACCATCATTTCTCTGAATTGAATCTTCCTTACTTTGTGCCCCAGGAAATCTCACAGGAAATCTCACAAGTTTCTCTATCAGTGAACCTATCAGCCTCAGGCTGTACTACAACACCATATGCAAAACAAAAGCTAATGCATCTTTTATGAAATATCAATACAGATTGGAACAGTTTCATTTTAAAAAGCAGCAAAGTTGCTCAGGAGCCTCAGCCAATGATCAGGGATTCTGGGAGCTAAAGATCAAAACACCTGGAAGACCAGAATTTGGGGGGGAAACCGCTTTACAGAGTGTTGTGAAGATGAATATGCTAAAGCTCTGGGCACATGCTACTTTGGACAACTCTTAGCAAATAACCACAATCAGCTTCAACACTGGCTGGTTTTGCAAATAAAAGAGGCATTATAAAGCAAAAGGAGACATCATAAAGAAATGGAAGCTTTCTACTTACATTGGTGGCTGTGACAACATTGTAAGCTGGAGGAGCATAAGGCGGTGGAGCCTGAAAGAGAAGGACAATCCTAGGGTTGGATTCAGATTTAGGTGAGTGATGCCAATGGGATAGCTGTCCATTTTTCTCATAGGAGCTTTTTCGGGCCCTGACTCTGGCAAAAAGGGTCAGGATAAATATCTTTCTAAATGGGATATGAAGGACAGATGCCTCCAAATCAGATGACCAACTCCCAACAGATGCAGCCCTACAGATAGTTCTTTTTCAAACAGCCAGTATTAGTCTTCAGGTCCCATCAGCCAGGGGTGCATCTAAACCAGGCATGGGCAAACTTTGGCCCTCCAGGTGTTTTAGAATCAACTGATTGGAATTGTGAGAGTTGAAGTCCAAAACACCTGGAATGCCGAGGTTAGCCAATGCCTGATCTAAACTGTAGAATTAATACAGCTTGACATCACTTTAACAGCCATGGCTAAGAGGTGCAGTTTTACAAGTTCTTTTCGCCTTCTCTGGACATTGCCTAGGGGATGCCTGGATGTTTTACCATCCTGTGGGAGGCTTCTCTCATGTCCCCGCATGGGAAGCTGGAGCTGACAGATGGGAGCTCACCCACTCCCTGTATTCGAACCGCCGACCTTTTGGCCGGCACAAGAGTTTAAGCCATTGCGCCACCAGGTAAGAGAAGTACAAGAAGTGGAAGTCATGCAACTTACACTACCAGCAAAGTTGATGCAGTTCACAGTGATATCCCCATTGACAAACAATTTCTGGACCAGGTGGAATGGGAGGCGGTGACTGTATTCCAGGAAGTGGCTGCCATTAACAGATACCTGGAGAAGGAGGGGGTGAAGGTGGTTAAGAAAGGCCAGAAGAGAGTGTGTAAGCTTTGTTGGCTTGGATTCCAACCACCAGGTGGCAGCTTTCAAGAAAAAAAGACTCATGAACAGGATGGAAAATCTGAAGTTCTCCAGATGTTGCTGGACTACAACTCCCGTCATTCTACTTCATGAAGTCCAAAACACCTGGAGGGCCAAAGTTTGCCCATGCCTGATCTAAACTGTAGAATGAATGCAGATATCATTTTAAATCTCATGGTTCAATGCTATGGTTCAGTTTTAAATAATGCATTGCATGACACAAATTTGGTGTATAATGAACCATAAGAAAGAGAGGTATTGGACAGCTGCCCAGATAGAGAGTTTTTGCAGTATTTTGGATTTCTGAGTAAAGAATACTTAACTTGTACTAAGTTGGAGGCAATCCTATCATCGCAAAATCAACATAGGTAAAGGTAAAGGCTTTCCCCTGACATTAAGTCTAGTTGTGTCCAGCTGTGGGGGTTGGTGCTCATCTCCATTTCTAAGCTGAAGAGCTGGCATTGTCCATAGACACCTCCAAGGTCATGTGGCTGGCATGACTGCATGGAGCGCCATTACCTTCCCACAGAAGCGGTACCTATTGATCTACTCACATTTGCTTGTTTTCAAACTGCTACGTTGGCAGAAGCTGGGGCTAATAGTGGGAGCTCACTCTGCTCCCCGCATTCAAACCACCAACCTTTCGGTCAGCACATTCAGCAGCTCAGCGGATTTACCCACTGCACCATGCGGGGCTCAAAATCAACATAGATACCCCAAATTCCCTGCTATTATCTATGTGACATATCTCTACATGCCAACATTAAATGGAACTTAGCTTCCATCACACCATTAACTAATTCAATCTCTAACTAATTCTTCTTTGCTAGCATACCTCCCAACTCAACCATAGCTCCAGTATCAATGTGGTTTGAGTTCAAAACTCGGAGGTGCTATCCAAGGTGTTGAATCTATTTTGGAGGATCGGATTCAGCCCCTTGAATAGTTCATTCAGCTGAGACTAAAATAAAGACTTCAGAATCACTGTTCTCTTAATCTAAAAGTGGCCAGCCACCTCTTTAAAAAACAAACAACTGTCACGTTTAACGAATCCCTTCCAAAATGTGTAATTTCTGGCTGGACTGTTGAAAATGAAGTGTATTGTGGATCATAGAGATGGTGGTGCTTCCACATTACGAAATTTGATATAATGTAAACAAATCTATGCATACAATTAAAGTGAAAATATGAATGTATGTGTGTGGCTGAAGTGTCCACTTACATGGACAAGCGCCCACTTCCACAAATAGCTAGAGCTCCCACTACTCAGGAGACAGCAATGGCCCTCTTTCCAATGGCATTGCAGGTTATAGTGAGCGCCATGAACATGTCCAAGAGCTTGGCCAATGTCCACCACAAACATCATACTGTCCACCACCTAAGTGAAGGCTTTCATACAGGGACAATTTCATCTAGATTTTCTATGTTTCCTCTACCACAGACATCCCAGTGTTTCTGACTCTTTCCATTGGTGTGAAATTTGCATAATGTCGCCCACTGCCTCTCCCTTAACTCTTTCCTATTCTTTTCTATGGCACACAGCAAACAAAGGAATTGATCCGCAACTAAATATACTAGAGAGGTTTGGTGTTAGATCCCAGCCAGCCAGGGCACCAAGGCCTGCAGTGTTTCAGGACTTGCACTTTGACACAGATAATGCTGAGGATTATGCTGACATTTCACCCTCCACAGAGGGGCCTTTGCAGCTGCAGGTGCCCGAAGATATTGGCTCTGGAGACTTACTAATTGGGGAAGATTCTTCAATTCCTCCCTCGCAGATAGAGCCAGATGTTGCTGAGAAGCCTGGGAATGGGGTTTTTAATCATAGAGATTTTGTAACCAGGGACAGAAGTACAAAACAAGGGGTTCGCCGGAGCCAGAGACTGGCAAATAGATGGGATAATGGTTAGTGTTATCATGGGAAAGTTTTGGGAGTTTTTACTCCCTAAATTCTGAACAGTCTGGAATCTGTTAAAAGTGTTTTGCTCAGTAGATTTTCTTGCGGTGTCAACGTTGCTTTCTTGGAGAGAGGTTTCTCCATCTCCAGCTCCTGTTTCCAAGCCAAGTATTCCAGTTCGTCAGGCTGTCTCTCGAGTAGACCTTGACTTTACTTCAGTTGTTATTCCTTGTTCCTATTTCAAGTTTGCCTCAGCTTTGACAACCTTGCTGCCTTGAGTGCTACGAAGTATTTCCAGTGGATTGAACTCTGTTTCCTGCCAGCCTTGTTTCCCTAACTCATGGACTTTGATTTCTTTGGAGAGCTATCGAGTTCTCATTGTGGATTATAATATCGGACCTTTCCCTTTACCCATTTGGAACCATCATTGACTTTCTAAAAAGAACTATTCCTTACTCAGACTCTATACCTAATTTCCTGGATATATAATTGCTTTAATAAAGATAGTGTGTTATATTGGCTCTTGTCGGTTTTCGAGTGCTCATGCTGCCTTGGGGTGCAACATTTGGGGAGAATTCACTATGATTTATAGGAGTTGTAGGTACTGGGACGTATAGTTCACCTGCAATCTAAGAGCACTCTGAACTCCACCAATGATGGACCTGGAACTAACTTGGCACACAGAACCCCCATGACTAACAAAAATACTGGAGGTCTTTGGAGGGATTTATAGGAGTTGTAGTTCACCTACATCCAGAGCACCCAAACAATGATGGATCTAGACCAAACTTGGCATGCATACCCAACATGCTCAAATTTGAATACTGGTGTGGTTTGAATGAAATTGGCCTGGGCATTTTGGAGTTGTAGGTACTGGGATTTATAGTTTGCCTGCAATAAATGAGCACTCTGAACTCAACCAAAGATGACATTGAACCAAACTTGGCACACAGAACCCCATGACCAGCAAAAAAATACTGGAGGTCTTTGAGGAAAATTCACCTTAATTTGGGGAGCTGTAGTTCACCTACATCCAGAGAGCACGGTGAACCCAAACACCAATTTATCTGGACCAAACTAAGCACACATACCTGAGATGCCGAAATTTGATTACTAGATGAGTAACCAACTCCTTTCTGGGAGTTGGAGTTCACCCACAACCAGAGGAACTGTGACTTCCACCGATGATGGGCCTAGACCAAATTTGGCACACAGAACCCCCATGACTAACTCAACTTACTGGAGGGGTTTGATGAGACTGACTCACCATAGTGGGAGTTGTAGTTTACCCTATAGCCAGAGAGCACAGTGAACTGCACCCATGATGCATCCAGAGCAAACTTGCCCAACATAACACACTTTAAGTACTGATGGAGTTTCTCGGGGTTAACCTGGCATGATGTGAGTTGTAGTTTTCCCACACCTTATACATTTTGTACAATTAAAAATCTGACTTTTCCAAATAACCCGAGCAACGCCAGGTACCCAAGCTAGTACATAATAAAATTCATATTTTGGTTTTGAAACTTGTACTGAGTTTTATCTTTTGGGAGTGGGGTCAATTTTTTGACAACATTGCCAAATATCATTACAGCCTCTACATTTGAATATAACAGAATTTCAGCTGAAAGGACAAGATCTCACCTGATAGCAGTGGCTCTTGACGTTGAGAATAATCTCAAAATAGACTCCAGGCTGGAAGGGGATGTTGCAGACCCGCTGCTCAGGTCCCCAGCGCCCATTTTGCTGCGTGTTACACACGACCACGTGGCCTTCAGAGAACCGTGGGTTGAAGTGAAAGGCAATGTCGCCGTTCTGGCACACCAGATTCACTACAAAACTAAAATGCAGGGTGATGCTTGAGACTGACATGCTAGATTCACTATGAGGTGATATTTGAGGAAGATAATGGACAGTAGGTAACCCCATCTGATTGGAATGTATTGGTGAAGATTTGTTGAAAAGAGAAAGAGAATAATAAAGAGGGAGATCAAGTGCAGAGGAGCAAGGAGATCTGAGGAGAACAGGAGCCATGAAAATACATAGGTTCCATTCACACTATGCCATTACCGCATTATAATTCCATTTAAATTGTATTGCAGCAAGCTTATAGAGTCCTGTAGTTTAGTGAGACACTAGAACTCTCTGGCTCAGAACATAGGATTGCCCCTTCCTAAACTAAACCAAGTGCCACAGGGTGTTGCCACAGCAACTAAAAGTAGAATCATATCACTCTAGCTGTGGAATGTGAAAAGTACGATAAAACAAGAGCGATAATTGTGTGGTTTTGTCTACAACATCCAGCATTCCATGGCATCAGCTATATTGTCTAGGACTGATAGGAATTACAGTACCCAAAATCTGGAGGAAAGATATTGTACAGTAATATAACATAGGCAGACTGCAGTGGGGTGATATTATAAAGGAGGTGCAAGAAGCAAGCGACTATGACTAAATCATATACAGTAAAGTACAATAAGCAGACTGTTATGGAAGGAAAGTGCTTGGGGAGATACTAGTATTATACTAAAGTAACTGGGGCAATATACTGCAACTTGCAATAGGCATACAACTATGACAAGATATTATACAGTAACGTACAATAGGTAGTCTACTAAAGTAATATATTATACAGTTATGTACAATAGGCTATTGGAAGATATAAAGTAACTGGGGCAATATACAGCAACTTACAATAGGCAGACTACGATGGCAAGATATTATACAATAATCTACAATAGGCTATTGGGAGATATTATAAAGTAACTTGGGCAATATACAGCAATTTACAATAGGCAGACTACTATGGCAAGATATTATACAGTAATGTACAATAGGCTATTGGAAGATATTATAAGGAACTGGGGCAATATACAGCATATACAATATACTATGGCAAGATATTATACAATAATATCTTACTGTATAGTATACATGACAAGATACTATACAGTAATGTACAATAGGCTATTGGGAGATATTATAAAGTAACTAAGGTAATATGCAGTAACTTACAATAGGCAGACTGCTACGGGAAGATATTGTAGAACTGAAATAGACTGCTATGGGAAGCTAATATACAGTAAGGGGAATAGGCAGGCTTTCATGGGAAAATAATAATCAGTGATGTACAATTTGTCACTGAACAGGTTGATACAGTCCTTGGAATCTGGAAGGGTCACGTCATAGTGATGAAAGAAAGATATCATTAGGTGGAAAATGGACAAACCTTTTCACAGGATACCGGACCTGGCCTTGGATGATAACCATCTTCCCTTCGCTCAAACCCCCCAAAATGGGGCCAGTAAAAGGAAGGGTCTGTGAAGAAACAGAAGACATGGTCAACCTGCTCGAGCCAGTACTCGG
The DNA here is from genome assembly GCF_035594765.1 of Anolis carolinensis. Taxonomy (NCBI): domain Eukaryota; kingdom Metazoa; phylum Chordata; class Lepidosauria; order Squamata; family Anolidae; genus Anolis; species Anolis carolinensis. The sequence continues at coordinate 9,881,135 of NW_026943821.1, read as the reverse complement.
ACATCAAACATACGTTAGCTAACTGTAAGAAGGTGCTGAATTTAGCAGCAAGTCTTTCTGTCTCTGACCACCAGCATTTGAAATTTGGCAGACTAGATTAGGAAGGTGAAGACACAATGAGTAAACACAGAGAAACTATCAGCCCTTATGTAATCATAACTGAAAGGCAGTCATTAGGATATCCATGTTTGCCTTGCTTTTAGAAAACCTGTACTTTTGAGTAAACAGCCTGATAAATAAAGGAGACAAGCTTTTCCAACTGTGTGTACATCTTTAAAAGAAAAGCTCTCTGCTGCCTTTTGTTGTGTGCTTTCTGGTAAATGTTTGCATGATCTTTCCAGCAAATCTCTACTCTCCATGCTGGAGCAATGCCAAACCATGTGCTGCTCCCTGAAGACTTTCCAGGAAAGAAAGAAACAACTGTACGCAATGGGGGACACAATAAGTGCCATCCTTATGACCCACTAGAAAAGGCAAAATGTGTCTTGCACACATATCCCACAGATTTCAAGCAGGGCACATAGGACTAAGCAAAATGAAGGTTGGTCAAGATAGAAAAAACTATGAATGAGGAAGAACAGATAAGCTGGGAGAGGCTTCAACAGCTTGCTCTTGCCTGATTCTAATGAGAAAGGTTGCATGCTGCAAGTCAAATCAAGAAATAGCTTCCTAGTATCTACAGAGACACTCGCAGGAACATCTCAGCATGCAAGAGTCCAAAAGTGACAGGTTAAAACCCAGAACTTCAATCAGTGGCTGATAACACATGAGAACCCCCCCCCCCCCCCCCCGCCCAGAAGATTGGGTAACTTGGAAGACACTGAACAGACTGCACTCTGGCACCACGAGATGCAAAGCCAACCTTAAGAAATGGGGCTGCAAAGTGGAGTCCACGCCATGCGAGTGCCGAGAACAGCAAACCACAGACCACTGACTCACAATGCAGTCTGAGCCCTGCCATGTGCACAATGGAGGACCTTCTCACAGCGATGCCAGAGTCACTCCAAGTGGCCAGCTTCTGGTCAAAGGAAATTTAGTATCATGCCATGTTTTTAACTTTGTTTTTCTATACATTATAACTGTATTCTCAATTTGCTTCTGATACGATAGATAAATAAATAAATGGGAAAGGCAGGATTTTATCTCTTCCTCTCACTTCCCAATACTGAGGGTGCATCAATACTGTAGAATTAGTGAAGATTGACACCACTTTAACAGCCACAGCACTGATAGCACTGTGGAAATTGGAGTTTCACACGGCCCTAAGGCTTCTTTGCCAGAGTGCGGGTGCCTCACCGAACTACACCTCCAAGGATTCAACAGCATTGAGCAATATTATAATCTTGTCATTGTTCTCATGTGCCTTCAAGTCAACCCTGACTTACAGGAACCCTTTTCGCAAGCTGTTCAGTAGAGTTTTCCAATACTTTCCTATAAGCCCGAGAGAGGCTGCCCAATAGGCTTCCATGTCTGAGCACTGATCTGAACCCTGATCTCCTGGAATCCTGCCAAATACTCAGACCGCTATGCCAGGCCAATCCGTACAAATATCATTTCTTTGAGTTTAAACGTACAGTCTGTCCAACACCGCCATAAAAGGTTTTCTTTTCTTTTTTTCCCCCTCTGCACACTCACCGGGTTCCAAATCGGTTGCTGTAGAGCCATCTTTGTCCTTGCCAGATCCAAGTTCCTGAGCCTCCTGTTCGTGTATGCTCTGAGAGTGAAAGTAAGTACAGGCTTCCAGAAGCAGATTGGTCCAGGGATTTAAGTTTCATTTCCTTGACATGTAGCATAAAAGAGGCTGCTCTTTGGTCTCACCTTAAGCAAACGACACATCCAAATGAGTACTATGCTGTTAAGGTTGTTATGCTGAAGGTTATCAGTAGTACAGCTGCTGCTGTTGCCAGAAAAAGAGTTGCTGCTTATTCTTCTGTCACAGCCTATCTCTTTGCCAACATAAAAATAGAGAGAGAGAAATCGAAGAGAAGGCTCACCTGTTGAATTTCTGCCTGTTCTGTTAAACTAAGTGGCAACTATAGCAGACCAGGAGGCCAATGTTTTACCCCTAATGTCTTCTGAGAAATGCCGAGAAAGATGAAAAACACAAGAGGAACTAAAATTCCACAATCTTTACAATGTTCCGAGTATAAAATGTAAGAGCTGCAATGAAGAGGGGAGAGCTGGTTTCCCTTCAGAAGAAACAACTCTATTAATTGTGACCTTGCTGACCTGAAGGTTGGTGGTTCGAATCTGTGGGATGGGGTGAGCTCCTGCTGTTAGCCCCAGCTTCTGCCAACCTAGCAGTTTGAAAACATGCAAATGTGAGTAGGATCAATAGGTACCGCCTCGGTGGGAAGGTAAACAGTGCTCAATGCAGTCATGCCGACCACATGACCTAGGATGGAGCTACGGACAATGCCGGCTCTTCTGCTTGGGAATGGAGATAAGCACCACCCCTCAGAGCCGGAAGAAGAAGCCTTTACCTTTATCTGTGTTTCATTGTGCTAGGCATTGAACATTTGCCTTTGTGTTTGTGTATGCTGGATTCCACCTTGAGACTTCTCAGGTAGATAGAACGGAATACAAATAAAATATATTATTATTATTATTTCATTTTATGACACAGCAAACAAGATAGATATGCTGGATTTCGTATCACAAAATCACAAGTCGAACACTTCCCAAGTGTCTAGGACTGCGTGATGTATTTTCGGATGATACGTACAGATCCCAGTAGGGTGGCCTTTTGCAGTTGGCAGATCGTGATTTTGTCAATGTCTATTGTTTTCAAATGCCGGCTGAGATCTTTTGGCAAGGCACCCAGTGTGCCCATCACCACCGGGACCACCTGCACTGGCACAACTATGTGAGTCTTTGAAGTTCAATCTTGAGGTCCTGATAGCAGCTGAGTTTTTCCTGTTGTTTTTCGTCAATGCAACTGTCCCCTGGGATGGCAACATCAATGATCCAAACCTTTTTTTCCCACAACTGTGATGTCTGGTGTGTTGTGTTCCAGAACTTTGTCAGTCTGGATTCGGAAGTCCCACAGTATCTTTGCGTGTTCATTTTCCAATACTTCTGCAGGTTTGTGATCCCACCAGTTCTTTGCTGCTGGGAGGTGGTACTTGAGGCATAAGTTCCAATGAATCATTTGGGCCACATAGTTGTGCCTCTGTTCATAGTCTGTCTGTGTGATTTTCTTACAACAGCTGAGAATGTGATCAATGGTTTCGTCAGCTTCCTTGCAGAGTCTTCATTTTGGGTTATCAGCTGATTTTTCATATACTTATTATTATTATTATTATTATTATTATTATTAAATAATAATAATAATAATAATAATAATAATAATAAACATATAGCATGATAGATAGATAGATAGATAGATAGATAGATAGATAGATAGATAGATAGATAGATAGATACCGTAGATAGACATCATACATACACATACACACATAGCATTGAGCCATGGCAGTCAAAGGGGTATCAAGCTGCATTAATTATACAGTGTTGATGCATTCTAGGTTATCTGTGTACATGCTACATCAGTCTGTGTATATTGGTGTAAGAATTCTAATTTGGGAGGAGAGGTGGAAACCTATGACCTTACAGTTGCTGATGGACTATATCTCCCACCAACCCCATCTGCATGCTGTTGATCTAGTCAAGAATACCTGGAAGGTCATAGGTTCAGCAATCATGAACAATCCAGGAATTCTCTGTTTTGGTCCTCATCCCATCAGGTCCATTAACTTATTGGGATGCAATGACGGATCTCTTTAATTTAGAATCCACACAACTCTAGTAGTTCAGGAATTCAAACGGAAGGCAAAGCATTATTGGAATTCAAGTAGCGTGGATAACTGGAGAGGAAGTTACATTCCAAAGGTATAAACAACGGAGAGATTTACTATGGTGTGCTGTTTTAGTAAATACAGCTGTGAAGCTTTTAAAATGCCACATAGCATTTCCTATGTTTTGGCTTTAGCCCAATAAAGAGATTGCCACAACATACAAATTCTGAATTTTCCCTGTGGACAATTTATTTATTTATTTAATTTATAAATCGCTCTTCTCCCCCATGGGGACCCAGAATGGTCTTACACAATGGCAGCATTAAATGCCACATATAATATAACATGGACTAGAATGAGGGTATTTATATGCCGAGCGCCAACAAGGCAAACACTGGTACTTCCTCATTGTGAGGATTTATGGGCAGCAGGCATGACTCTCATTACATAAACTGATGCATGTGATAAGAAACTTATAGCTTGACTCACCTGCATCAAATATCCCACACATATAGTCACTTCTGAGTGGGCATTCATGGACTCGCTGCACTTCCACCATGCTCTAATCCAGCTTCCCCATTCTGGGTGCCATTGTTACCACTAGGTTTAGGGCAATCGGCTTGGCAGGCTCAAAAAGCAGGCAAATAGCCACAGCTGCTTCTTGAACAAGAAGAGAAAAAGAGTACAGAAAGCTTAGAGAAAACAAGGACTACAGAAAAATCACACATGTGTGACGCCTCAGGGCAGCGTGAGCACTGGGAACCAGACACGGAGGCCAATAAACAATCTAATATCTTTATTAAAGAAATAAAGGAGTCAAACAAAAATAAGCAGAGTATATAGTCCAGCAATAGTCCTTTCGGAAAAGGTCAAATATAGTCCAGTAATGTGAAAGTAGATGTCCAATATTAGAGTTCAAAGTTTTAAATCCGATAACCAAAACACACTCAAACTTTTAGGCTGTTTGAGTGGGGATTATAGCAAGGTCTGTCAAAGAGTTCCAGGTTTCAGGTCCGAGGCTAGGATAACAAGGCAAGGCAAGGTTAGTCGTGGTAGAGCTGAATCGCTGCCCAGACTTGGCAGGGAGATGAGATGCAACGCCCGGTCTACTCGAGAGTAGCGCGCTGCAGAAACTAGAGTCGATGTGAATTCCTCAACTGACACATTGATACCACAAAGGTCCACCTGCGCACAGAACTTTTATGGGACTTCAATCTCCCCTCAAACCAGGTGCCTGGACACTGGTCAACAACTTGCCAGATGCAAGCCTCCCGGGAAACTCTCATGGGAACTGGCTTAATTAGCGCTTGCTTTCTCCGCTAATCTAGCGCTTTTTCTCCTATTCTCCTTCTCCGAGTGAGAAGTTTCCCAAAACAATTTTCGATCAAAAGGAGCGCTCTCTGGAGAACCAGGCTCTGACTCAAGGGCCTTTGTAATTAACTGTGGACTAAAACTGTCAACAGGGGACATCTGGAAGGGAGCTGAATCTTGCTGAGTCGGCACAAACCCCATATCTTCTTCGGTCTGATCCATAATGGCTACGGGGTCATGACTCGAGGGTCTCTGAGACACTACCACATGCGTGATGTGCCTTCTACTATCTATTGCAGGAGGAACAATGTTCAACAGTAGAACAATGGCTTTATAGTTCATCTTATCTCTACCAGCTAGCATCGTCATCGCATGACCCTCCAAGCCAATGCTGGTCAGGAGGGCATGGCGTTGCTTGAGCATACCACCCTGTTCTCTAAATATGGGCATTTCAGGGGGGAAGCAGCTATCAATCATGCACTGGTCACTATTTGGGCCAGGGAAGAGGAGAGAAAAAGCCTGAGCATTCTTTGCATAACTCAACAATTTCTGCATAATGGTGTTTTGGGGGGGGGGGGGGGGGACAAAAGTTCAATTTCTGTCTCACACTCTTCAGATGCGTTGGCTGGCAGTTACCATCATTTCCAGCCAGATGGCTAGAAATTATGGTAGCCAATAGCCATAGGACAATGCTTGCTGAAGATAGCAGTTTGCTACAGGTCATTTGGGCTGTGGCGCAGCTGGTTAGTAGCCAGCTGAAATAAATCGCTACTGACCGAGAGGTCATGAGATCGAAGCCTGGGTCGGATTGAGCTCCCGACCATTAATAGTCTAGCTCGCTGTTGACCTAAGCAGCCTGAAAGACAGTTGCAGCTGGATTTTATATGGCCTTGGAGGTTTCTGATCAATGGGCATAGTTTAAATTGAATTTGACTTGATGGTAGTTTTTAGTTAATACACACATACAGAAACACAGAAATACTTCCACGCCAAGCTCCCTAATTTTTAAAAATCATTTATTTTGGGTAAACTGGGAAAATATCTCATAAAAAGCATTGTCAGTAAAATTGCAACAGTAGCAAAATTAAATACATAATTTGTTGCACTTTCAGAAGACCCAGAATGTGTTGCTGGAGGCAGCCACTTCACTTTAATCTGAGTTTTAACTTGTATTTTAACTCTGTGTGTTTTAATAGTGTTTCATCTCGTTATAATGATGTTGTTTCCTCAAGATGCAGGGGAAAGAGTGTAATACATATTATTACTATATTATTATTATTATTATTATTATTATTATTATTATTATTATTATTATTATTATTGTGTTGTTGTTGTTGTTGTTCACTTGGCTTAATGGTACAGTCAGGCTTGCATCCCAGGTTCCACATAAAAACAGCAGTGTTGGCATATCTTCTAGCATTTCACATTTGAAGCAAGCAACAAACTCTGATCTTCCTGGTGTTTGGGACTCCATCTCCCAGAATCCTTGATCATTGGCCAAGGCAGCTGAGGCTCATGGGAGTTGAAGTCCAAAACATCTGGAGCTCTAGAATTTGGGAATCACTACTTCCAGTGAACTTGTTCTAGTGGCAAGCTCTGGATCCTTCTCCATAGATAGGTTTGCCTTGCTTCAATCTGCTATCCTCATTTGGGGGAAAGGGACCAAGGTCAGTTCTTATGTGTTTCTGTGCCTTCAAATCACCTATGGACTTATGGCAACCTCATGGATTTCACAGGGTTTTCATAGGGTTTTCTTAGGCAAGGAATACTCAGAAGTGGCTTTGCCAGTCCGTCCTCTGAAATACAGCTTGGTGCCATCATTTCTAAAGGAAACATGGCTCCCCTTGTCATGTTTAGTCTGGCAAACGGTTGCAAATGAACTCAGATGTGAGGTGTTTGGCACTCTATGCCCTCATTAACCTCACAATGGCATCATTAATTTTTGGAAGCATTAATGGCCAAGCGTGCCAGAGCAAGGTGGTGGCTTATTCTTTGTTTCCCTTTGGATGCACACGCTTCATTCCCAATGTCATGTGGGAACGCAAGCTTCTTTTGCAACTATGCCACAGGGCCTTTGCCAGCTCCTGTTGTCTACGAAATGGGTGGGAAGAGTATGGAAGTGGGAGGAAGAAGGTGACAAAGAGAGATTATGGGCACAGTAATGGCACATAATGGCATTCTTCCTAATAGCATTAGGAAAATAAAACAGATTTGGGAAGAGATTAATTTCATAATGACTATCCAGTAATATTGAGAAACACCTCAGCATCCTTGCTGCCAGCATGGGGTAGTTTCTATGAGAGTGCATCTAGGTTTGATCCCACTGAGGAGCTGGCAGCAATGAAGTGAAAGAAGAGGGGACTAGAGGACGTGTGGCGTTCAGAGCCAAACGGGTCAAACCGAACACAGCTGAGCTCCTATCTCAGGGCTTATGCCGCGGCAATAGATGCTGCAAAGAATGTTTTCTTTGCAGCTAATATTGCGTTTGCAATATTATATCCCGCCCCAGTGGTTTGTTATATCCCGCCCCTGTGGACGGGATCCCTAACAACTCGGCAGCCTGCTGTGAAGCATTTGCTCGGTTCTTTGTAACACGAGCACCTGCTTGTCCCATTTTGATGGATTCTTTTCAATCTGTTCAACTCGAGGATGTGGACAAGGTGCTTGGAGAGGTGAGGGCTACCACATGCATCCTAGACCCCTGCCCATCCTGGCTGATAAAGGAAGACAGAGGGGGATTGGCCAAGTGGGTGAAGGTGGTGGTGAATGCCTCCCTTCGGGAAGGCATATTTCCAGCGAGCCTCAAACTGCCTGTGATCAAACCGTTGTTGAAGAAGCCATCACTGGACCCCACTCAATTGGAGAACTTTCGGCCGATTTCCAATCTCCCCTACTTGGGCAAGGTCATGGAACATGTGGTGGCCGCACAACTCCAGGCATTCTTGGATGACACTGACTTTCTGGATCTGGCACAGTCTGGCTTCAGGCCGGGGCATGGTATTGAGATAGCCTTGGTCACCTTAGTCGATGATCTACACCGGGAACTGGACAGGGGGAGTGTGTCCCTGCTGGTTCTGCTGGACCTCTCAGCGGCCTTCGATACCATTGACCTTCTGGGACTCCTTGCTGGGATGGGTCTCAGAGGCACTGTTTTGCAGTGGTTCCCGTCCTTCCTGGAGGGTCGTTCCCAGATGGTGTCATTGGGGGACACCTGCTCGGCCCCACAACCATTGTCTTGTGGGGTCCCACAGGGATCAGTACTCTCCCCCATGTTGTTCAACATCTACATGAAGCCGTTGGGAGAGATCATCCGGAGTTTCGGGGTGAGGTGTCATCTGTACGCAGATGATGTCCAGCTCTGTCACTCCTTCCCACCTGTCACTAAGGAGGCTGTCCAGGTCCTGAACCGGTGTCTGGCCGCTGCGTCGGACTGGATGAGGGCCAATAAATTGAAACTGAATCCAGACAAGACAGAGGTCCTCCTGGTCAGTCGTAAGGATGAACAGGGAATAGGGTTACAGCCTGTGTTGGACGGGGTCGCACTCCCCTTGAAGACACAGGTGCACAGTCTGGGGGTGATCCTAGACTCATCGCTGAGCCTGGAACCCCAGGTCTCAGCGGTGGCCAGGGGAGCCTTTGCACAACTAAGACTTGTGCGCCAGCTGTGCCAGTTCCTTGGGAGGTCTGACTTGGCCACGGCGGTCCATGCTCTGGTTACATCCCATTTGGACTACTGCAACGCCCTTCACGTGGGGTTGCCTTTGAAGATGGCCCGGAAGCTCCAATTAGTACAGCCAGATTAATAACTGGGGCGACTTACAGGGAGCGTACCACCCCCTTGTTAAGCCAGCTCCACTGGCTGCCGATATGCTACCGAGCCCAATTCAAAGTGCTGGGTTTGACCTATAAAGCCCTAAACGGTTCTGGCCCAATCTACTTGTCCGAACGTATCTCCTCCTATGAGTCGGCAAGATCCCTGAAATCATCTGGAGAGGCCCTGCTCTCGGTCCCACCTGCCTCGGAGGCGTGGCTGGTGGGAACGAGGGACAGGGCCTTCTCGGTGGTGGCTCCCTGGCTGTGAAACACCCTCCCAAGAGAGATGTGTCAAATTCCAACCCTGTTGGGCTTCAGGAAAGCCCTAAAAACATGGCTGTGTGCCCAGGCTTTTAATCAATGAAGATGACACGGACTGAACTATGGACAAAGCATGAGGAAGAACTGATCTGATTTTATGTTTGAAATGTATATTTTTAATCCATAATGTATTTTAATAGTTTTAACTGTTTTATGTGCTGTTTTATATTGGTTTGTATGGGCATCTAATTGTTGCCACTGTTGTAAGTCGTCCTGAGTCCCTTTGGGTGAGAAGGGCGGGATACAAATGTGAGAAATAAATAAATAAATAAATAAATAACTATCAAAGGCTGCTGTGAGGTCGAGCAGAACCTGCAGGTGACTGCTATTCTTCTTCTCTCACTCCTATTAACAGAGGCTGGATCTACACAGGATAATCTATATTATCTGATTTGAACTAGATTATAGGAGTCTGCACAGCCATATAATCAAGTTCAAAGCAAATGATCTGGATTTTATATGGCAGTGCAGTTCCAGCTTGTGTGCAAACTACTTTGCACCTTGAATTCAGTTTGCAGCAATTGAAGTCAGCAGAGGACAAAAGGGGAAAAGTGGGAGGAAGAGAAAGAAGCTGAGACATTCTGAGAGGAGCTGAAAAGTGGGATGGGGGAGTATTACCAAATTACCTGCCAAATCACAACAGTTGGAGGGATGCTGTTGAATACGATGCATGCAAAACCTATATGAAAGAAGAGATTATAATGTATGTTTTCTATAGGAGAAAGCTTAAATCTCAAAAAGGAAGAACTGGAAAATGCACAAAGTTCATTTTCCAACTGTCCTTTCCTAGATCAGCCGTTTAAGCGGCTGAGGGGTAAAAGGAAATGGCCTGAGGCTGTTAGGAATTGTGGGAGTTGGAGTCCAAAACACCTGGAGGGCTTAAGTTTGCCCATGCCTGGTTTAACTGCACTGTCTGGCAGCGAGAACTCATATAATCCAGTTCAATGCATTTCAACTGCATTATATAACGGTGTAGATGGAGCCTTTGTTTCACTGGCACCCACAAAAGTCACATCTGAGTAAACAAACCTATTTACTGCCTAGTCATCGTAGCACTGCAGGTGAGGCTTCCCCACCTTTAAAACAAGGCAGCAGGTACACAATGAGACTGCATATGGAGCGTGCTGGAAAACATTCTACCACATCCGCCTCCTACATCAGGGCATGTTCCTTTTTGTAATCTCGTGAGTCACATTTACAACTTCCCTCCTTTTAAAGATTCCTGTTAAGCCAGCAGTTGAACAAGCAGTTTGTGGAGTTGACTGAAGCCAAGAGGTGATGTTACTGCTTTTAGCAAATGGCAGTGAGAAAGTGGAAGGGGAGATGAGTACAAAACTTGCATCATGGCTGTTTTTAAACAGAACATGGTCCATCAATGCATTTTGTGTTTACAAAGCAGGAGAGCATATACTAAGAATCTTACTCACAGTTCAGGGGGAAAGCTTTCCACCCATTAATGTACAGAACTAAAGCACATTAAGTGATCAGTTTAATATCATGGGTGGAGCCCTCAGTGGCGCAGCAGATTAAACTACTGAGCTGCTGAACTTGCTGACCAAAAGGTCAGCGGTTCACATCTAGGGAGTGGGTGAGCTCCCACTGTTAGCCCCAGCTTCTGCTAACCTAGCAGTTTGAAAAATGTAAATGTGAGTAGATCAATAGGTACCGCTCCATGCAGTCATGCCGGCCACATGAACTTGGAGGTGTCTACGGACAATGCTGGCTCTTTGTCCTGGAAATGGAGTTGACCACCAACCCCCAAAGTTGGACACGACTAGACGTAATGTCAGGGGAAAACCTTTACCTTTACCTATGCAAATATAGGTATTTCCCAAAATACCAAACACTTCTGGTTCCAAGCATTTCAGATAAGGAATATGCAACAGATATTGTGGTGTGCTCTAACAAGTGGTGCTGTTTATAACTGTGCTATTGTGGTCTTACGTTGTTTTATCATGCTGCTTGGAATTGTTCCCAGAACATCTATCATCACTAGAACCACAATTGTCTCCTCTGCCTCCTCTTTTCATTATCATCATGGCCATCGTTAGTTCTTGGGACTGTCACAACAGCTTTGCATGCAAAAATGCAACCAAATTTTCCCCTGGGAGGAAATCAGAGGATTGGGAATTCTCCGTCACATATTTTTCTGCATGGTAAATTAAGGCTAAAGGGATTTGAGCATGGCCGCTAATAATGCCGATGACTACCTGTCCATAACTTCCAGTGGGTTGCTCATGATCTCATTCAACATCTCTGACATCTTCTCCTGGGCTTTGAAAAGAAACAAAGAAGCATCCCTACACCCAAAAAAAATATTTATCGCTATTGGGTTTCCTTTTTTATTAGGCTCACAGATTAAAGAAGAAACAGCATTTATTTCCCTTCTCCAAGAGCTTAATTCTATCCGTTGAATTGCTTGAACTTCTACTTGACTCCAGCACCAGGTAATAATTATTCTGATTGAAGAAGGTTCCACTTTTCACAGAGCTTAGGCTGTTAGTCACAGCATTCTGGCCACCCCTCACAACCTCAAGGAAATAACAGGAGGTGTGTGCGAGATTAAAAGAAAGAAGACAGCTCAATGTGGCACGTGTGCCAGTGAGGCAAAGGAGAAGGAAAGAAGAAGGAGAAGAAGAAGCAAAGTTGAGGAAAGAGGAGCATCCATGAAGGCAGGAGGTGGACAGCAGCAGCAAGGATAAGACCATCCAAAGAGGCCAACATGTATCAGATGGAGGAGATGGAAGGAACGGCGGAACTGGAGGAATGCACCAAGGTAGGAATGTGTCTCTTCTTCTAGGCTTTATTCTGGATAGCTTGGGTTAGCGATGGGCAGCGTCGGACAACTCATACTGGCCAACACACATTATGGTGCCTCAAATGTTATCACTGTTTCTGGGTATATTTGATGTGCTGATTCAAAATAAATTATTATTATTATTATTATTATTATTATTATTATTATTATTATTATTATTTTATTGTATGACACAGCAAACAAGATAGACATGCTGGATTTCGTTTCACAAAATCGCAAGTCAAACACTTCCCAAGTCTCTAGGACTGTGTGATGTATTTTCGGATGATGCGTGCAGATCCCAGTAGGGTGGCCTTTTGCAGTTGACAGATCGTAATTTTGTCAATGTCTATTGTTTCCAAATGCCGGCTGAGATCTTTTGGCACAGCACCCAATATGCCGATCACAACCGGGACCACCTGCACTGGTTTCTGCCAGAGTCTTTGAAGTTCAATCTTGAGGTCCTGATAGCGGCTGAGTTTTTCCTGTTGTTTTTTGTCAATGCGACTGTCACCTGGGATGGCAACATCAATGATGCAAACCTTTTTCTTTTCCACAACTGTGATGTCTGGTGTGTTGTGTTCCAGAACTTTCTCAGTCTGGATTCGGAAGTCCCACAGTATCTTTACGTGCTCATTTTCCAATACTTTTGCAGGTTTGTGATCCCACCAGTTCTTTGCTGCTGGCAGGTGGTACTTGAGGCATAAGTTCCAATGAATCATTTGGGCCACATAGTTGTGCCTCTGTTTGTAGTCTGTCTGTGCAATTTTCTTACAGCAGCTGAGTATATGATCAATGGTTTCGTCGGTTTCCTTGCAGAGTCTGCATTTTGGGTCATCGGCTGATTTTTCGATCTTGGTCTTAATTGCCTTTGTTCTGATGTCTTGCTCCTCGGCTGCAAGGATCAGACCCTCTGTCTCCTTCTTCAGGGTCCCATTCGTGAGCCAGAGCAGGTCTTCTCCTTATCAGCTTTTCCTTCAATTTTGTCAAGGAACTTTCCATTATTATTATTATTATTATTATTATTATTATTATTATTATTATTATTTGTATTCTGCTCTATCTTTCTGAGGGGACTCAGAGTGGATTACAGGTACATATATGGCAAATCTTCAATGCCATTATACAATTGACAAGACAGACAGTACATAAACAGAGGCAAGGCTTCCATCTTTGTTCATTTCCAGCATCTGGATGCTGTGCTCGACTTGGCCATGGGGAGGTGCTATTGTTCTATTCTTCCACACCGAGAAGCTTGTCGTCCATGGACACCTTACTTATTGAACCACCAGCATATTTTTTTACCTTTTAGCTACAATATTATAATCCAGTCTGGTATGGGAAGAGGTCAATTCGGGTGACACCATGAATGACTGCTCTAACCACAACGCTAGACTGGTTGTATAATTTCCATAGAAATTCACCCTGAGAATATGACTAGGCTGCTAAGAGTAACCAAAGTATTTCCTGAAGAAGAAAGGCAACCTCATATCTCCCTACACACTTCCTCAATTCTTAAATGTTTGCTTATACATGCATAATGGGATGTCTTGGAAATGGGATTGACTCTAACCAGAAAACTCATTTATGTTTCAGAGAGACATTATACACATTTCCTAAAGGCAAATTTATACAAAAATTAATTATTTTGCGTGTGGGACAACATGTGTGCAGTGAGAACTGTGAGAAAGCAAACATGTTTCTATCCCAGCTACACATATAGACAATTAAGGATTTTGGAGTATTTCACATTTCTGAATATTTAACCTGGGCAGATTCGTAACCCTTTTGGTTCTAATGTTGGAAAGTGGTCCCTGGTAAAAAAAAAAGTTGGGAACCACTGCTCTATAACTATTGCTTTTTGGGGTCCACCCTATCCTCTCTTTCAGAGTTTATTTCCCCTGGAGGCTCCTTCTTTGGAAGCTTTTAAGCAGAGGCTGGATGGCCATCTGCTGGGGGTGCTTTGAATGTGATTTCCTGCTTCTTGGCAGGGGGTTGGACTAGATGGTCCATGAGGTCTCTTCCAAATCTATTATTTTATGATTCTATAATTCTATGTAAAACTAAAATTTTCATGGTTCAGCACCACTGGCTGTGTCACCTGTATCTATATATGTATGATGTATTTGTACCTAAGCGCAGAGCTTGGAGATATGACTGTTTTTACTGCAACTCTCATATTCTACAGTCAACATGATTCTGGGGGCAATATTTAGAAAGAACAACATTTCCAAGTTCAAAACGTCTGCATCAAAAAGTCAAATCTATGTTAATTTTATTCAGTGCAAATTACATACTTGCAGGCATTACAATGCTTCTCTCTAGGCATTACAAATAATAATCAGAGCCTAGCTGTAATCCATAATGTATTCACAGAGGAAAAGTGGTGGCCCCAGGTGGGGATAAACATCTCCAACTTTGGATCAGAAGGGAGATCAAACTAACTACAAACAGGCTTGAGTAAACATCTATATATGGGTGTGAATTCATATTCGCAGCCAAAGCAGCAACATGTGTACAAAACTGCTTTATATATACGAATCTCTTTTGATGGGTCAGCACTACATAAACCATCCAATTGTCCTGATTTGGCAGGGAAACTAATTCATCCTCTGCCATCCCACTTTTTCAACTGTTTTGCAAATGTCCCAGCTTCTCTCACCTCCTTCCACTTTCTATCTTTATCCTCAGCTTACTTCAGTTGCTGCTAATTGAGTTCAAATTGCAAAATTACGTTGTACTCTATTAACTCAATAATATAATAGTAATAACACCTTATTCATATTCTCCCTTTCTCCCCGAGGGGACTCAGAGTGGATATAAACAGGCACAGTCAATGCCTAGTTACAACGACATACAATGAGACACAAATATACAGACAAAGGCAAAGGCTTCTCCTTTCATTTCTGGCTGTGGAGGTGGTGGTCATCTCTGGCTCTGAGGGAGGTGCTCTTCTCTTTTTCCAAGCTGAGGAGCCTGGGTTGTCCATACACACCTCCTGGTTGTGTGGCTAGCAAGACTACTTGGAACATCTTTTTGCCTTTTCCCATTGAAGACCTATTTATCTACTCACATTTGCATGTTTTCGAACTGCTAGGTTGGCAGGATCTAGGGCTGACAGTGGGAGCTCACCCCACTCTGTGGATTCGAACTGCCAACCTTTGGGTCTGCAGTTCAACAGCACAAGAGTTTAACCCATTGCACCACTGCGGTCCCATAGAAGAATGAGAAAAATCTTACCGTTCAGTAGGTTCAGGCAAAGGCAAACTTCTACAGCATCTCCTGGCTTGTATGGTCTCCTTTATTCATATCTTATGCCATTTTGATCAGACTCCTGGTGTTGCTTCCTTGGCCAAATTATCAAGAATTAAGGATATGCAGATGATACCATATACTACTAGCAAAAGATAACAAAGATGTGGGACAATTACTGAAGAAAGTCATTGAAGGAAGTGCAAACGCAGGTTTGCAGTGGAACGTTAAGACAACAAAAATAATGATAATAAATGGGTTACATAACTTTAAAGTAGGTGATTAAGACGTTCAGATTTCCCATTCCTTGACTCAGCCATTAATTAGAATGATGACTGCAATCAAGGGCTGGGGAAGACACCAATGAAGGAACCAGACAAGCTCTCGATATGTAAAGAAGATATATCATTTAACACTACAGTTGTCCGTGCCATTGTATTTCCCATCCCTATATGGTTGTGAAAGCTGGTCAGTGAAAAAAGCAAATAGAAAGGAAATGAATTCATTTTATGGTGCTGGAGAAGAGTTCTGCAGATCAGTAGATTGCTAAAAAGACCAACAAATAGGCCTTAGAACAAATTAAGCCTGAGCTCTCCCTAAAATCCATGGTGACTAAAGCTGTTGGACCACTCTAACAACCACCATGTCAGGCTACACAGAGAAGCCACAGAAATCCACAAGCATGTGGACAGTTTCAACAGAAAGGAGGAAATCATGAAAATGAACAAAATCTGGCTACTAAACTCTAAAATCACGACAGTAAACAACGAACACACAGAAAACAGGAATTACAGACAGGAAACAATCAGGGCCAGCTAACGCCCAGGGCTGTAGCCAGAGGGGGGGGGGGTAGGGGTTCAAACCCCCCCCCTGAAATTTTCAGGGTTTTTCTTAAACTAATTTACTTATGAATTTTAAATGGTTAACCAAATCCTTATGAATGTCCACTGAAGTTTATCGATAGAGCCTGATTTCTAAATTATTTTGCGTTATGGAACTACTCTTCATGATTTGCTAATAAAAAGTTTCAAACCCCCACCCCGATTTTTTTTCTCCTGGCTATGGTCCTGCTAACACCTCCCAACAAAGGATTCCCCCTGATAGGAAGGAGCCAGGCTTTAAAGCTGCAAGGCCATTCAATGCTAATCAAGGTGGCCAATTGTAACATTCACACCTGCCTCAAATACACAAGAGTTCTTTCTGCCACCCTGCACATTCCACAGATATACATACTGTGAAGAAGTGTATACAAGTCTCCACACATACAAACCCCACTTGTCTAGTTTCCAACAGACCTCACAACCTTTGAGGATGCCTGCCATAGATGTGGGCAAAACATCAGGAGAGAACTTAGGGGAGCCTCTGATGGCCTAGGGGATAAAAGCTTTGTGACTTGAAGGTTGGGTTGCTGACCTGAAGGCTGCCAGGTTCGAATCCCACCCAGGGGGAGCGCGGATGAGCTCCCTTTATCAGCTCCAGCTCCATGCGGGGACATGAGAGAAGCCTCCCACAAGGATGGTAAAAACATCAAAACATCTGGGCATCCCCTGGGCAACGTCTTTGCAGACAGGCAATTCTCTCTCTCCACAAGCAACTCCGGTTGCTCCTGACACGAAAAAAAAATCAGGAGAGAATGCTTTGGGAACATGGCCATATAGTCTGGGAAACTCACAGCAACCCACTGAGATGTTGTATTAATGTAATATGTCAATATAAAAAGTTCATTCTTTACCCTAATAGCTTCACCTCCTGCAGTGTTTAGCAAAGCCTGGCTTTCTGACATCATGGCATTCAAATGCACCTCGTGTTTTCTGACTTGCAAAAAAGAGGTGCCTGTAATGTCCGCCTCCACGTTCCCCTTCTCTTTCACAACCCGGTCTAAGAAAACAGGTCAGGGGAGCTCATGTAATGCTCAGCAGTGATAGAAGAGGGGTGGAGGCCCTGAAGCAGGAATGTTCCCCAACTGCCTCCTGCTACAGCAAAAGGAGCGATCCTAAGAGAAATAAAGCATGTTGGGTCCCTCCCAGAACTGGAAATGTAATATTTGGGACAGAGATACCAGGTTGGGCGATGATTTGCAAACCATTTGATGCCAGAGTGGGATGCAGAAGGAATTGTGTCACAAGGAAGTGTTGGCTCAGCTTGTTCCAAAAGGCTACTTATGTGACTTGTGGTAAGTTCTTTTATCTTTCGGGGCTTTGGTGATTGGGAAGAACTGAATACATCAACTCAAAGCAACATGTGTCCTTCCCAAGTTGGAAACTAAGGAGTTTTTGGTTCTAGAACTCACAAAAACCCTTATTCCAAATGACCAGTGACCACATTGGCTACAGGATTCTGTGACATGTCCAAAAAAGTTGCAGAAATAAGATCCAGAAATGGCCAGTGGTCACAACGGCTGACGTATTAGGGGAGTTGTATTTCCAAAAAAAGTAACTTTTTCCAAGTTATCTCTCTGAAGAACTGCAGGTGGCTTTTTCCAAAGCATAGGTTTAGTACAGGATGCATGTTACTATTTGGTAGCTGTCTTCGGAGTACCATTCAAGAGCATATCATTGTACAGTTATTGTGCTTATTATTCACAGGCAGATAAATGGATGGATGGACAGACAGACCAACAGATAGGCTGATGATAAATAAATGGATAGATAGATGGGTGGGCAGATCGACAGGCAGATGTTAGCACACTGTCTTTGACTCTTAGGTTGAGCACCAAAATGTCTTGGGCAAGCTAGTTGATTGGCCATCTTGTCTTGGCAAGCTCTGGCCAGGGGCCTGTTCACACTACAGATTTGTAGTGACAGGATCCCACTTTACTTTCCTTGGCTACATCCTACAGAATCCTGAGATTTGTAGTTTGCTGGGGCAGTAGAACTCGCCGCCTGAGAATTCCAAAGACTCCCTAAACTGCAAATCCCAGAATCCAATTGCCATGACAGTTAAAGTGACGGCTTTGTACATGGCTTTCCATATTATCTTCTCATTTTGGATTGACCTCCTTCTTCGCCAGGTGGCAAAATGACACCTTGTATGGGATGTTCATTGTGATAAGCTATTCTTTCAATTGCCATAAAACTGGAGAGGACAGGCACAACTGAATAAAGAACTCGTGGAATGATGGTGGGTTATGCTCCCACCACATTGGTCTCTTCATAGGGATATAGTCATTTCAAGGGCTAAATGAGAACATTGCCCCATCAATTAGGAATTCTATTTCCCATTCGATTTTTCTGTAGCCTCCTTGTTTCTAGCATTGCAGAGTCAGAAATAGAAAATCGTTCACACTTGGAACTCTTCTTTTTACTGTGTGTTAATATTTCTTTTATCACTTTGCCTGTCCCTTTACTTTGTGTGCCTAAACTGCATCTTGAGATGCTCAACTAAAATTCTAAGTGACTGTAATGCTAGAAACATTATCATGGGAAGACAGAATTCTTATCTAAGGGGGCAATGCTAGGAGTTGTGTCTACCTCTCATAGCTATACAGCTGTAAATAGGAAGGGCTCACAACCCCTGTGGAATTTGGAAATATGAACTTTTTCAACTGAAAGAACACTCTAAGTCTCTAGATCTTCCAGTTCAACTTCGGTAGAAGATGATCACAAAATCATACTGGAAGATCTACAAATGCTAAGATTCTCTAGGTCAGTGGTTCCCAACCTGTGGTCCGTGGACCACCACCACTGGTCCCCAAGAATTAAAATATGGCCTGCGACCTAGCCGTTACTACACCATTGCAAAGAGAGCGACTGGTCTCGCGAAACCCTCTTATAGTGCTGAGGCAACAGGGATATCGGGAAGGGAGAGGCTGACTACCCACAAAAGGCACAACAACAAGGCTCCTGACTACTGCTTCTCCTCCTCCCTCCCCCTGAGCGGAGCTGTTCCATGTGATGCCTGGAAGCGGGGCGCCTTGGTGTCTTCCTTTTTAGGCCTGTGCCTGGGGTTATTTGGGGTGCTGATTCAGAAAATTGCTTTGGATAGACCACATCAGCTCTAGATTATTAAATATGGTTTTCCATGAGTGAGCAGATGGATGGCATATGTTCTGTATCAGAAACAAGAGCTGATGTGGTCTATCCAATCCAGTTTTTTGAATCAGCACCCCAAATAACCAAACAGAATCTAAAGTTGACCAAAAACTGATTTGTAACCCTTTTGGTATTAATTTTGGAGAGTGGTCCCTGGTCAAAGTGGTTCCTGGTCAAGTGGTTCCAGGTCAAAAAAAAGGTTGGGAACCACTGTTCTAGATCTTCTTGTGTGATTCTATGGCCATAAAGCCACACCAAAGAACTAGACATTCTTAATTAATATGAATCAAATATTAACATTAATCAAATCAATGAATAATCAAATCCACAACAGCTAAACCCACAAATGTGGAGGTCCGACTGTACAGAGCTGGTTGGACCACAGACTGGGAAGAGAGATCGTGAGAGTAGATGAGATGAGAGATTAGAATTACAGAGAAAGCTTGTATTTATTCATAGCAACTTTCTGAACTTTCCACTTACCAAAGTTCTTTGCATGTCCTGTTGGGATTTTAAAGAATAGAACAAAGGTAGTATGCGTTATCGCTATTAAAATGAGATCACTATGGGAGGAAACGAACCACAACAAATTACAGGCATGCAACAGTTTGGAAACGTTCTTTCTGTGGAATATGACTTGCACAATCCCACAGCCAGCAATGAGAGTGATAGTCCCCAACTGCCTCCTGCTACAGCAAAAGGAGCGATCCTAAGAGAAATAAAGCATGTTGGGTCCCTCCCAGAACTGGAAATGTAATATTTGGGACAGAGATACCAGGTTGGGCGATGATTTGCAAACCATTTGATGCCAGAGTGGGATGCAGAAGGAATTGTGTCACAAGGAAGTGTTGGCTCAGCTTGTTCCAAAAGGCTACTTATGTGACTTGTGGTAAGTTCTTTTATCTTTCGGGGCTTTGGTGATTGGGAAGAACTGAATACATCAACTCAAAGCAACATGTGTCCTTCCCAAGTTGGAAACTACTGATGGAAACAAGAAGGAAACAGTAATCATAAATCAAACCCAAGATATATCAAATTAATGCAGTTTGACACTCTTGAACTACCATGGCTCAGTGCTATCGAATCCTGGAAGTTGTAGTTTTATAAGAGTTTTTGCCTTCTCTCTTTCCCAAAGAGTGTTGGTGCTGCTCACCAAACTACAATTCCCATTATTCCATAGCATTAACCTGTGGCAGCAAAAGTGGTGTCAAACTATATGAATTTTACTGCACAGGCGCACCCAGAATGGTAGCAAAGGTGATATCTCAGCATCCTTTTGGAGGGCTACCATGAAAAAGGCCATGGAGGGACACCGTTTTTTAATGTAGCCGTTGCTTGTTTCCATATGCTGCCCCATTGTCTTTCTCAAAAGAACTATGTGCCTTTGTGAATAAACAGATCTCCGCAAAACTCCATAAGACTCGAAGGCCTGGAAAGGAAGCCAACCCTAGGAAGAAGAGCCTGGGGAAAGGGGAAGACCAGAACTCCAGAAGGTTGCAGAGTTGGCCATTAGTAGGCAAGGCCTGGGCTCACATTGCCACACTATATGCAGTATACTATCCTATCCTTCCCTGAAATTCAGGTATATCATGTCTTCTCACTCAAGCATTCCATGGTTTCTGACTTGTTTTTGAATCTTACTGTAAGTTCATCTTCATGCTGGAGTTTGTACTTCACTGGTTGTTGCTATTCGAGACAACATGAACAAACAAAATGCTGGGTTGCTGTGAGCTTTCTGGGCTGTATGGCCATATTCCAGAAGCATTCTCTCCTGATGTTTCACCCATATCTATGGCAGGCATCCTCAGAGGTTGTGGAGTCTGTTGGAAACTAGGCTAGTGGGGTTTATATATCAAAATGCTATTTTCTAAAGCAATGTCTCCCTGGTGTTTTGGACTTCAGCTCCCAGAATCCCTGATCATTGTCCAAGGCAGCTGAATCTTCTGGGACTTTAAGTCCACAAAACTTAAAAGACTAGAGTTTGGAAATCACTGGTCTAGAGAACAGATTAGGAATGTCATGTGTTCCAGATGTTTAGACGACAACTCCAACAAAGCCTTATAACTGACTTGGTCAACTGAGACTTCTAGAAGTTGAAGTCCAAAACATCTGGTGGCTGAGAGTGTGACATCTTTGCTTTCTGATGGTTTAATATCCACAAAGATTTTTTTTCAGACACAAAATCATTACAAATATAAAATGACCTTCAGGCTATGTGTATTAGTTGTATATGAAACACAAATGGGTTTAGACTTCAGTCCCATCTCCAAGACATCTAATTATATATATGTAAATCTCTCCTTTTCCAAATCATTTTTGCTCTGGTTTTTCTATTAAAATAACATTGACATAGTTTTGTTGCAGTTTCTCAGAATGTACCAGAGTTCCTCTTTGTTCCTTGGGCTTTTCAGTTAACGTCTGGGCGGATTTGGATAAGTTATTACAGGAATGCAAATTCAGGCCTTGACTTCTCCCAAGTTCCTGCCTGGAACATTTTACCTCAAACTTCCCCAAGGAATTTCCACTATGCAAAGCTATACCATAGTAAATTGTCTTCATTAAAATGCTATTTGCCTCCTTCATACTCCAATTATGTTTTTTTTTTAATATTCCTAATATTTCAGTTGCATTACACAGGTATTTCCGCTTGAAAGTTAAAGTGCTGTGGTTTCTTGCCTTTTGGTCCTCCAAAAGGCAAGAAACCTTGCATTGAACGCCAACTCACAGAAAATCTAGAAGTGCAGCCAATAATTAAAAATCATTGGACCTGAAGTCAAGGATATCTAGAGGACCAAAAGTTGGGAAACAGAGCTTTAGTATATTGCAAAAAGAATTACAATTTCAGAGCTAGGCAAAATTGGGGAACAATTTTGACCCCTGGAAGTGCTACTAAAAATGAATATAAATTAATGTGGAAATTCATCAATTGCATGGAAAAACATACGTTAAGCATTTAATGGTACAAGAAGGACTTACGGCCTATTTAAAATGTGAATCACAGGTCTTAGAAGACTAGAGAAGCAATATATAATCTTTAACTCCTTCTATATTTCACAAGTGAAAACCAGGGGTGCATCTATAGCAGTGGTTCCAATCAGTGGTTCATGGACTACCAGTGGTCCCCGAAAACTAAAATATGGTCTGTGGCCTCAACATTAATACATCATTGCAACAAGAGCGACTAGTCTCGCAAAACCTTCTTATAGTGCTGAGGCAACAGGGATATCAGGAGGGGAGAGACCCATGAAAGGTGTGACAAGCCTCCTGCCTGCTGCTTCTCCTCCTCTTCCCTCCCTCCCCCTGAGCAGAGCCATTCCATGTGATGCCTGGAAGCATTTTTAGGGCTGTTCCTGGGGTTATTTGAGGTGCTGATTCGGAAAATTGCATTGGAGAAACCACAACAGTTCTAGATAATTAAATATGGTTTTCTGTGAACAAGCAGATGGCGAGTACTGGATGCCATATGTTCTGTATCAGAAACTAGAACTGACGTGGTCTCTCCAATGCAATTTTCTGAATCAGCATCCCAGATAATCAAATCAAATCTAAAGTTGACTAAAAACTGATTCGTAACTCTTTTGGTACTAATGTTGGAGAGTGGTCCCTGGTCAAAGTGGTGGTCCCTGGTCAAAAAAAGGTTGGGAACCACTGATCTACAGTGTAGAATGAATGCAGTTTGACATCACTTGAATTGCCATGGCTCAATGCTACAGAATCATGGACGTTTTGCAAGGTCTTTAGCCTTCTCTGTCAAAGAGTGTGAGTGCCTCACAAACTTCAAATCCTAAGAATCCATAGCAGTCAGCCATGGCAGTTCAAGTGGTGTCAAACTGCATTCATTCTACCCTGTACATGTACCTCAGCACATGGTCCAGTAATGAATGATGAACAGTTCACAAAGCCAAAGTGGCTACAGCTGCTTATTTTTGCTTGAGCTGACTGAGAAGGGCAAGATTCTCCTCTTCTCCTTTTGCTGAGTTCCAAATTGCATTGGCTCTTTGAACTCTGTTTGCAGTTACTGATATATGCTGAGGACAACGGATTCGAGTGGCAGGAAGAGAGAGAAACTGGGACAATTGTAAAGCTTCTTGGGACTGCAGAGTATCAATCAGACAATGTAATTTAGCTCATACTCAAGGTGCAGAAACACTTTCAGCTTCTCTGAATCAGTCTGCCTTTGTAGCATTCCCGGCTCTTTAAGATCCAGGCCAACACCCATTCGATACGCCATCGAGTCATTATCTTTCTCAAGTGGTTGAAATATTTGTCCTGCATATTACTCACGTTGGTATGCAGACCCAGATTTCAAACTCGTTTGAATTTGCCACACCTCTCAGGTTTGGGATGTTTTCATTTTTACCTTGGCTCAGCTGAGGAAGTTTGGTTGTCACTTCTGTTTCTTCACCACTCGGGGGAAAAGGTACCTGTTTTGTTTGACTCTCTGACAGCATGAAATGAAGTTTGAGGTGGGGTGGAAGGAGAGAATTACAGCCATACTGAGATGTCTATGAAATACAAATTTGGTGGAGGACACCGGGACAGTGTCACGGGAAGTTGAGCTGTCAAATTTCACCAGCAATGGAGAATACTGTCCCTGTTTACTTGTTTTCTCCTCTTGTAGGGTCCCACCTGCTTGGGAACTCTGGTCGAAGGTGGCCTGGCGCCAGTGCTGATGAGTCCTACCGATGAGGAGATCACGCGGTTACATCACAGCGAGGAAAACCATGATGCCCGGCGCATATGCTCAAGAGAGTTTGACCACATCGCACACGAGGAATGCCACAACAGAAACGGTAAGATTGGCCGCACAAATCCAAGGTCACAACTCCGCAAATGCGGGGGTCCAAAAACATGAAATGGTGTCTTCTTGTGAGACAGCGAAATCACACAATAGCGCAATAATGGAAGAGGATTTTTAAAGAGGTTAGAATTGAAGAGGCTGGGAGGAGTAAATCTGTGGCAGTACGGTAAGATTCAAGTTGAAGTTCACTTTATTACAGACAATGACCAGCTCATAAGAAGAGGGACACAGTCCCACACAAACATATCAGGTCTCAGCGTCAGGAAATTTAAAACTTAAAACTAAAAAACTTTTAAAAATTTTAAAACTTTAAAAAAATATAAAACTTTATAAAACTTCAAAAATTCAAAACCCCGAAAACTCAAAACCTTAAAATCTTAACACCTTAAAATAAGGGCATTGCCAGGACATCGAGACAATTAAACCAAGAATCTTAGCCAAAACCATATACAGGATTATATCAAAATGCAATACAATTAGTGGAAGGGAGTCTGAAAGGGGGAATCGGAGTGCTCATGAGACACAGGGGAGGGAAGTCCAGCCAAACAGAGGAGGGAGCAACATCCATACTATAGTTAAAAGACTATAATCCCAATTTCCTGCTAGTTGATATCTTGACTTGTACTAGCTTGTGCTATTATAAATATGAGAAAGATCATCAAATACAGCAGTGCAATGGGGAGAGTGGCTATTCAGCCCTCCTCTAGAGCTGTATTATGATGGGTTTGCAACTCGTTTTCAGAGCTATTTGGTCAAAAGAGAGAAAAGAAAGGCTTTTGTTGTTGTGTTCTCGATAATGCCAACCTCATGTCAAGCTCAACATTTAATTATTTCTTGTTTTGGTTTTCAGTTGAAGAAGCGTTTAAAATCTGCTCTCACAGAAACAAAGGGCTGTAAAACCCGAAATGCCAAGTATGGTGACATTTGGATACGACCTATACATATCACATCAGAATTGAGTCAGAATAGTTCTGCAGATCCAGTGCAAGACACGTTTTTTTGTTTTCCCTTCTTAAAATGTCCATTCCCTTCGCAATCCATGGGTTGGGATACCACTGCACTAGAAAGTCCAAAGAGGGCCACAAACATTTTGGGTGGTGGGAAATTATTTGTCAATGAAAGCAGGGATATTGAATGCATGGATCAGAGGGTGATACTGTAGGAATTTTATTGATTTTTGGAATTTGTGTAATACAAAACATACTAAATATTCAGGAAAGAAAGAAAGAATAAGGGAAAATGAAAGAAAGAAAATGAAATGTGTTGTTGAAGGCTTTCGTGTCTGGAATCGCTGGGTTACTGTGAGTTTTCCAGTCTGTATTAGCCATGTTCCAGAAGCATTTTTTCCTGATGTTTTGCCCACATCTATGACAGGCATCCGCAGAGGTTGTGTGGTCTGTTGGAAACTAGGCAAATGGGGTTTATATATCTGTAAAATAATGTCCAAGGTGGGAGAATATTACAGTTGGCCGCCTTTATTACATTTGAATAGCCTTGCAGCTTCAAAGCCTGGCTGCTTCTTGCCTGGGGGAATCCTTTGTTGGGAGGTGTTAGCTGGCCCTGATTGTTTCCTGTCTGGATTTCCCTTGTTATCTGAGTGTTGTTTCTTATTTGCTGTCCTGATTCTAGAGTTTGTTAACAAAATGATTTCCCCAGGCAGGAAGCAGCTAGGCTTTGAAGCTGTAAGGCCATTCAATGCTAATGATGGTGGCCAATTGCAACATTCACATTTTCCTCAAACAGACAAGAGTTCTTTCTCCCACCCTGGACATTATTCCATAAATATATAAACCCCACTTGCCTAGTTTCCAACAGACCTCACAACCTCTGCCAAAGATGTGGGCAAAATGTCAGAAGAGAATGCTTCTGAAACATGGCCAGACAGCCCGGAAAACACACAGCAACCCAGTGATTCCGGCCATGAAAGACTTCAACAACACATTAAGTAAGAATGGTTTTCCATATTATTTTCTCTATCTCATGAATGGGGAAATCATCAGAGCTTGTTTTCACTGGATTAAGAAAAAGGGATGTGACCTAAATACTTTCTTCAGTTCTGTAGAAAGAATAAAGCATACATTATAAAAAGTGATGAGCATTAACTGTAAGGTATAATAATTTTATTACATCTCATAAACAGCGCCTGTAAGTGGGAACCTAATTGCCTTCTTCCAACCCTTGTTTAAATAATATATAGCTCCTTTATTCATTTGAAAGTCTTAGCACCCTATAATAATCTGTTCTTTGTGTTACAGCTTTTGCCTTTTTCATCTCCTTTGCTACTGTCTACTTATAATTAAAGTCCATGTCCTCATTAATATGTTTCATCTCTCAGGTTCCTTAAGACTATTTATTTTCGCTGTATCACAGTGGAAACAGTTACATCGTAGTAATTGTTATCAAGTTACAGACTAAATTGTTGTTTTGATTACTGATGTCACTGTTTATATTACTTAAGAAAGAAACTTAAGGATTAATTACTCGATCTGATTAGCTGACTGTGTTGTCATAAAAAATGAATTTATTTTGGAGAACTTGGGTATGACTTTTATACTACCTCATTACTTGGGATTTTAA
This sequence comes from Anolis carolinensis, assembly GCF_035594765.1. Lineage (NCBI taxonomy): Eukaryota > Metazoa > Chordata > Lepidosauria > Squamata > Anolidae > Anolis > Anolis carolinensis. The sequence goes on along the minus strand of NW_026943821.1, from coordinate 9,854,435 downwards.
ACAATTTCTCGTACGTTGGCCAAAATATTATTTGATCTAACAGGGAAATTATCATCATCATGATCACTCAGTGTCACAGAATATTCTAAAGATATTGAAAGACAGGAGTTATTTTGGGTTGTTGTGCATTATCCAGGCTGTATGGCTATGTTCCAGAAGCATTCTCTCCTGATGTTTCACCCACATCTAGGCAGGCATCCTCAGAGGTTGTGAGACCTGTTGGAAACTAGGCACGTGGGGTTTATATATCTATGGAATGACAAGGGTGGGAGAAAGAACTCTTGTCTATTGAAGGCAAGTGTGAATGTTGCAATTGACCAGCTTGATTAGCATTGAATGGCCTTTCAGCATCAAAGCCTGGCTGCTTCCTCCCTGGTAGAATCCTTTGTTGGGAGGTGTTAGCTGGCCCTGATTTCTGGCCCAGAAAGGAGAAAACCATGAAAATGAACAAAATCTGGCTATCAGTATTAAAAAAAACCTCTAAAATCAGAACAGAAAATAAAAAACAACACTCAGAAAACACAGGAATTCCAGACAGGAAACAATCAAGGCCAGCTAACACCTCCCAGCAAAGGATTGTCCCAGGCAGGAAGCAGCCAGGCTTTGAAGCTGAAAGGCAATTTAACGCTAATCAAGGTAGCCAGTTGCAACATTCACACTTGCCTCAAACAGACAAGAGTTCTTTCTCCCACCCTGAACATTCCACAGATATATAAACCTCAAGAGGATTCCTGACATAGATGTGGGTGAAATGTCAGGAGAGAATGCTTCTGGAATATGGCCATACAGCCCGAAAAACTCACAGCAATCCAGTGATTCCGGCCATGAAAACCTTCGAAAACCAACACATAGACGAGATCTACAATGCCTTTTGATCAATAATGCTAAGAAACTATTATCTGCAAGCACAAGAATCTTGCCCTATATTTCAGCTATTAGCCGAGAAAGGCCTCTCAACAAACGGTTTGTGTTAAGAAAGATCAGATGATCTGACCACTATATGTTAAGATAACAAATGACACAAATGGCATTAAGAGAATGCGACTCTGCATATTCGAAGTCCATTCTTACCACTATAGGTAAAGGCAAAGGTTTTTCCCTGACATTGTCCACTGGTGGTTGGTGCTCATCTCCATTTCTAAGCCCAAGAGCTGGCGTCATCCGTAGACACCTCCAAGGTCATGGGGCCGGCATGACTCTATTGAGCGCCTTTACCTTCCCGCTGGGGTAGTACCTGTTGATCTACTCACATTTGCATGTTTTCGAACTGCTAGGCTGACAGAAGCTGGGGCTAACAGCGGGTGCTCAGCCCGCTCTCTGGATTCGAATCTGCAACCTTTTGGTCCACAAGTTCAGCAGCTCAGCACCTTAACACGCGGCGCCACTGGGGGCCCTTTCTTACCACTATACTCAGCTGCAATACATACAGGTTGAGTATCCCTTATGCAAAATGCTTAGGACCAGAAGTGTTTTGGATTTAGGACTTTTTTGGAATACCGATATTTGTATATGTGTATGGAAGGGGATATCTTGGAGACGAGACCTAAATCAAAACATGTAATCAGAAGGTAATTTTATACACCATTATTTAAAATATAATTTTGAAACTTGAAGTTTGTGTACCTTGAACCATCAGAAAACAAAGCTGTCCCTATGTCAGCCACTCATGGGGAGGGTTTAGGATTTCCGGATAAGGGATGCTCAACCTGTATTGCCACAGGATTTTGAACTGGAAGTCACCTGCCCACATCCTACGCTCAGTCATTCTTTCATTGTTTGCTTCGGATGAATGTTCAACTCCACCCATCTTTTTCTCGGCCTAATTATCATGTTATTCTTCATGCTGTTTTACTGCAAGGAAAAACAGAGACCGGGACTTTCCCCCTCCCTTTGAAGCTCACCTCAGCCCTTGAATATATAAACAGAGTGACTGATAGTATTGTCTGCTGTTCTATGAATACCCTCTGACCCAGTTGGCAGAAGCATTCCCATTAATCCTCTGTCATCCCACTTTTCCAGCTGCTTTTAAAGTTTCCCAGTTTCACTTTCCCCCTTTCACCTTTTTCTTCTACTTTACTTCAATGGCTATAAACTGAATTCAAAATGTCCAAGTAAGATTCAGGCAAAATAAGTAAGATTCCCAGTAGGCTCAAGCAAAAGCAAACTGTTGCATCTTCTCCTATTTTGTTTCTCCTTAGGAATAACTTTTGCCATGTTGATCACACTCAGATGTTGCTTGGCCACATGTCCTAGTTGTCATATGTGAAATATGAAGAGCATGTTTATATCCACTCCCATCTCATAACTACAATCCATGGCCCAGTTATTTCCTCCAGAAGTGTCAGCTCTCACAAAGCTCATTGAGAACTGTGAGCCCCTTTTTACCATACCATTATGATTCTGATATAACTGCCATGGCGACATGTTATGGAATCCTGCAACTATAGTTTGCTTCTGTGTGTTTTGTTATTTTTCATAGTTGCTTAGCTGTAGTTTAATAATAGTGGCTATTATGGAGTTGTATAGTTTTGGTAGTTTTGTATCTCTAAAGCAGTGGTTCCCAACCGTTTTTGACCACCGCTTTGACCAGGGACCACTTGACCAGGGACTACTCTCCAACATTAGTACCAAAAGGGTTACGCATCAGGTTTTGGTCAACTTTAGATTCGGTTTGGTTATTTGGGGTGTCAGGGTATTGTGAATTGTGTGAAATGTTGAAATCAATATAGGTTGTTAGAAATGCCTTCTGTGTTAGTTTCGGCAAGGCATTTCAGTAGTTATGGAGTTAATAAGAACCTGCTTTGATTGATGTGTCACAGGACCAATGGGGTCAAGTTTTGTTTGACCGGGACTTCCTTCTTAGTCTGTGGAATGCAGGGGAGTATTGTCTGTTAGTGTGTGTTCGGCTTGAGCATTCTCTGGAGATGGACTATGATTGCTATGCTCTGTAGCCGAGGAGACACAGCCATGTGTCCGGGATTTATTGTAAATAACTGCAACTGTAAATAGTTATGTAAATAAAGTTAAACAACAGTTAAACAACTGACTCTTCGCCTGCTGGAGTGTTTGTTGACCAGTGCTGATTCTCCACTTGGGAAGACAGCCTGGAGAAGGAGGTGAGACTGGAATGATGAATTTTGGAACCCACTCTGCACAGCAACCAGGGTCTCACCCCACGTCGTCACCGCTGTCAGTCGGTGCCGATTCAGAAAATTGCATTGGATAGACCACATCAGCTCTAGTTTCTGATACAGAACATATGTCATCCAGTAGTCACCATCTGCTCACCCACAGAAAACCATATTTAATAATCTCAAGCTGATGTGGTCTATCCAATGCAATTTTCCGATTCAGTACCCCAAATAACCCCAGGAATAGTCCTAAAAACGAAGACACCAAGGCACCCCTGCTTTCAGGTGCCACATGGAACGTCTCCGCATTGGGCAAGGGATGAGGAAGAGAAGCTGCAGTCAGGAGGCTTGTTGTTGCACCTTTTGTGGGTAGTCAGCCTCTCCCCTCCCAGCATCCATATTGCCTCAGCAATATAAGAGGGTTTCACGAGACCAGTTGCTCTCATTGCAACAGTGTAGTAACTGTGAGACTGCGGACCATATTTTGAATGAAAGCTTTACATTTGATTAGACAACTGTAATTGTCTTTCCTCTATACAATGAGAGTTACATTTCAACATATTAGGAAGACACTTTTAACAGGTCACTGAATTAAATATTTCTCCGGTTGCAACTAAATTGGGCTTTGGTTTATGGAATGTGTTTTCCTTTCCTCAGATATCTTGACAGAAGATGACATTTACTGCTGCAGTCTTTCCAAGACATTATGCCATACTTCCACCCCGGTCACAGTGGGCTTCTATTCGCCGTGTGGAGCCCGTGCTCATTCACTACTTGATCAGATTGCAGGTCAGTTTGGAGCAAAAAGATTGGGTTAGAACCCAGAGAAAGGGGAGAACTCAAATAAAAACTGCTATTTTTTAACCTGAAAGAAAACTTCTCTAGGAATTTCTAGATCCTTTGGCACGACTCTGTGGTGAACTTCCACTGACGGTTTATATGTTTTACTTACCTATTTTTTAAAATCTCCACCAGTTCTAATTTTTGCAACTTGCCTTGAGTTCTGGCCTGGGGAAGAGATTAAATATAAACAAAGGAAATAATGATGATGATGATGATGCAGCAATAGAAAGTCCATCATATGCTGTGCATAAAAAGTATAGCTTCTCAGTTCATACCAGGATCCACCTTGTAGGATCTAATGGATCTTTTCTCTGCCATTTCTTTTGCTGGTCATTTTGTTATCTCAAAAGTTAACTATTTTTGCAAACTGTACATTGCCTTCCAATAGAGAAACACGAATACAATCATCAAACACAAAATAGAAAATGGTGATGAGCAAAATACTCTGTACTTGAAGACCGGAGGCAAAGGATCCTATTTCCATATTGTTAATCCTTTACTACTTTTGTTTTTGAAGGAATCAAAATGTCATTCTGGTATTTTTCTTCTTGCTGCAAAGCACTCGCAGTGTTGGGATATGATTTTTGTGCAACCCCCCCCCCCCCCAAATGCTTTCAATGCAAAGGGCAGCTCTGTTTTCTGCTCAAAAACGACTATTTTCTGCACCAAATATGCTGTTTTCCATGCAAAATAACAGTGTGCAAATTTTGCATGGCATAAGTTCTGAACTGTGAAGATTCACTTCATACCAGTCTTCTTGTTGGGACTTCTCAACACATTTTAAAGCATATTTTCAAATTCCTTCCATACATAATCCTCCCTTTTGTGAGCAGTGACAAGTTGGCATATTTGCATCTGATGTTGCTTCTTTTTTCTCTTTTTGCAGGATGTATGCATAAAGAATCCATGCGGAGAGAAGAAAACGAGTTCAGGAAGACTCACCAGAGGCCTAGACAGCCAGAAGGCTGGAACTACTTCACCCTCCTCTGGTACTTGGTCTTCTATGAACCAGTCATCACAGAGGTCCACCTGAGGAGAAAGAACATCGAATTCATCTTTGTAAGATTCAGTGCCTGGCAGTATGCAGGCAGCGACAAGCTGTGGGCTGGCCTAGTTACCACCTTGTGCGACCATATCCGCCACCATTTCGGTCCTCTGCCTCTCAGCTTTTATCAAGTGGTGGGGAAAGCACCACGATATGCCTCTGGGTTCAGTCAAGATGAGTGGCGGGTCAAAAAGAAGGTCTGCTATGGCGCTGGCGGACTCGGTGTCATCTTGCTAGCAGGTGCGGCCCTGACTGCCACCGCGTTCCTTGTGCCCGGGATCAGAGATGGCAGCTACTTGAAGATCTTTGGCAGCATCCTCACTGCCGTTTCTGGCTCAGGTGCCATAGTGGCCTTGGCTCCTGTGATCAAGCACCTTCTTGTGAGCCAAAAGAAGAAAATTGAGAGCATGACCAGTGATGGAAAATTCACGAGCCATTTGGGATTTATGAGTGCGGTGAAGAAAGAGATTGAAGTTCTAACTCACTTTGTGTATTACATGGAGATCTTTGAACGGCGGCGGCTGAGGATCGTCTTTGAGATCACCAGTTTGGACATGTGCTACCCGGAAAGGGTGGTCGGGGTCCTGAATGTCATCAACACGCTCCTTTCAGACACCAATGCCCCCTTCATCTTCCTTCTGGTGGTGGACCCTTGCGTCATTGTCTCATGCTTAGAGGAAGCCGGTACGATGAAGGGAATGGCTGACAACGGCTACCTCTACCTCAACCGCACCGTGACACTGCCTTTCTCCATCCCAGAGATCAGCACACGGTGCAAAATGCGGTTCCTGCATGAGGCCTTCCAGACTCGGGAAGATCTGATGTACAGGATCATCACAAGGAATCTGGAGCAGGGGGTCCGAAAGACCAAAGGAAAAGAAATGGCAGCCTTGACAGATATGGAAGTGTCCACAGAGGTAGACCAGCATCAGATTGATGCTCAGGCTGTGCAGTATATTCATGAAGCTTTCCACTGCCTCCACAATGAGTATGACTGCCTTTACAAATATATCCCAAACAGTATTGTCCAGATGAGAAGGATTGTCAACACCATCCCTATCACCCTCAGGCTGATGACCCAACAACATCTCCTACGGCACAACATCTGTCCTCGTTCAGTAGCTGGTTGGGTGGTCTTGGCCAACCAGTGGCCCTGCCGCCTGAGTTGGATTCTGCAATGCCTGCAGGATAAGCTGCAGTGCAAACACGAACTTGACTACAGCAAGGAACCTATGTGGAATGTCTTCACAGAGAATTGCAAGGAATTCTTCTCCAAGCACAAGGACATTGGGAAACTCCTGGCTTTGGACGGTGACCCAGAACTCTTTGAGAAGTTCCTTTCACATGACTTTCCTTTCACAGTGGAAGAAGGAGAGCAATTCCTCAGGTACACAGTCAACCTGGACCATTCCATCAGGTGTCGGATGGGGCAGCTGCGCTCACTAGATTCCTTGGAAAAGTACTGCAGCAAAAAGGAAGAACTAGCCGAAAAGGATTAAGATGGTTGATTTCAATTGTTGCTTTTTTTGGAGGGGGGGGGGGGGACAAATAAGAAGTACCATAGTAATGTTAGACAATTGCAAATCTTTGTGTTACCCCATGAAAAGCTGCATAGGTGTGTTGGGAAGATTCCAGACCATTTTCTCTGCTCAGTGGTGGGTATGTGAAAGCTCAAGATGCCTAGCAAGTATCTATGTGAATTGAGAATGCACCTTGAACACTTCTCAGAATTCTTTGGAAAACCAGCAAGGGAATATGGGGTGGGTTACCTGAATTCTGGACAAAGTCTGTAAAACATTTCCTCCAAATAGGGAAAACGCCACAATTTGCACCAAGGAATGGATGATAATCGAAGTGGGGCATTTTCATATTAGATTTAAAATTGCACATTTGGACCTTTTTTGTTTTGTTTTGTGTGCAATTTATCAATGCTGTGAATATCAGAAAAGGGGGGGGGAGAGGATGAGATACTGAAAGAGGAATCAAGTATATACTATTGCCAAGGTAGGTTTTGTGTTGGAAAATGAGAGAGGGGAAGGAAAAATGAAGTCAGGGAAGTAGGAGAAAAGAGTCAGTATTAGTAGAATCAATTGCACAAACAGAATGTTGGCTTTTTGACTGCTCCATTATGTCTCATATATTTATGTTCTTAATTCTGCGATAGCTGACCAAGAAAATGAGAGCTTAGCTTGCCTCATAGTTTATCTTGTTTCAAGATCCAATGATCATAACGTGAAAGGAAGCTGTAGTAAAATTTGTGCATAAAATTCTGTACATTTTTCTATCCAACAGCAACAAAACTAAGTTTTAATGTAAAGGGACACCACTGACACTTTTGCACTAACACTGTGCCAATGTATTGGTCCTAATAAAAGTATTGTATTACCTATCTTTGATTTTGTCTTACAAATCTGTTGTGTTCAAACACTGATCCATAAAGGTCTTCCAGCCAAAGAAAGGTCCAGAGTGGGAGTTCTTTCTCCCACCCTGGACCTTCCACAGATATATAAACATCCCTTGCTTAGCTTTCCAATATACCTCACCTCTGAGAATGCCTGCCATAGATGAGGGTGAAACGCCAGGAGAGAATGCTTCTGGAACATGGCCATACAGCCCGGAAAATGCACAACCCAGTGATTCCGGGCATGAAAGCCTTTGACAACACAAAGGCCATCAAGTGGATTCCTACAGAACTATTTCTGTGTTGTCGAAGGCTTTCATGGCTGGGATCACAGGGTTGTTGTATGTTTTCCAGGCTGTATGGCCATGTTCCAGAAGTATTCTCTCCTGATGTTTCGCCCACATCTATGGCAGGCATCCTCAGAGGTTGTGAGGTATATGGAGAAACTAAGCAAGGAAGGTTTATATATATCTGTGGGAAGTCCAGGGTGAGGGAAGAACTCTTGTCAGTTGGAGGCCAGCATGAATGTTGCAGTTAATCACCCTAATTTGCATTGAATGGCTTCATCTACTGGCTACTTTCTGCCTGGGGGCATCCTTTGTTAGCTGCCCCTAGTTCCCATGTCTCAGTGTGTTGCTTCTTATTTACTGTTCTGATTTTTGAGTTTTTTAATACTGGTAGCCAGATTTTGTTCATTTTCATGGTTTCCTCCTTTCTGTTGAAGTTGTCCACATGCTTGTGAATTTCAATGGCTTCTCTGTGTAGTCTGACATGACAGTTGTTGGAGTGGTCAAGCATTTCTGTGTTCTCAAATAATATACTGTGTCCAGGTTGGTTCATCAGGTGTTCTGCTATGGCTGATTTCTCTGGTTGAGTGAGTCTGCAGTGCCTTTCATGTTCTTTGACTCGTGTTTGGGCAATGCTGCGTTTGGTGGTCCCTATGTAGACTTGGCTACAGCTGCATGGTTTATGGTAGACTCCTGCAGAGGTGAGAGGATCCCTCTTGTCCTTCGCTGACCGTAGCATTTGTTGGATTTTCTTTGTGGGTCTGTAGTTTGTAGGTTGTCTTTATTCATCAGTTTGCCTATGCGGTCAGTGGTTTTCTTGATGTATGGTAAGAACACCTTTCCTCTGGGTTGATCTTTGTCTTTACTCCCCTGGCTTGCTCTTGGCCTTGCAGCTCTTCTGATGTCCGTGGTGGAGTCTCCATTGGCCTGTAGAGCCCAGTTTAGGTGGTTTAGTTCACCTTGGAGGAGGTGAGGTTCGCAGATTCTTTGTGCACGGTCTGTCAGGGCTTTGATTGTGCTTCTTTTTTGACTTGGGTGATGGCTGGAGTTTTTATGAAAGTATCTATCTGTGTGTGTAGGTTTTCTGTAGACTGTGCGGCCCAATTGTTGATTGGGTTTGTGGATGACCAGAACATCTAGAAATGGGTTTGTAGCTGTGTAGCCGGACAGTTTGCCAGGTTGTAGGTTGTCGATCAGCTATTGTGAGTGCCATTGGATTGCCGACTTACAACCTGGCAAAATTTCTGGCTACACAGCTACAAACCCATATTGGGCTCACTGCGCACTATATCAAGCACTCAACACACTTCATAGAAAAGATCAACCTCAAGCTAAGCACCAAGGACATCCTGATCAGCTTCGATGTGGTGTCCCTATTTACGAAGGTCCCGGTAACTGACACCCTCACACTAATCAAACAAAACTTCCCAGAAGATATATATAAACCTTCCTTGCTGAGTTTCTCCATACCTCACAACCTCTGAGGATGCCTGCCATAAATGTGGGAGAAACGTCAGGAAATAATACTTTTAGAACATGGCCATACAGCCCGGAAAACATACAACCCCAGAACTATTTCTTTTTAAAGGCTCTTACAGGTACATCTCTACTAGAATTCATACAGTTTGCCATGTTTAACTGCCATTTTGTCAAGTCTGTAAGGAAGGGGCTTCTAGGATGTGTAGAAGGAACACCATTTAAGATCCATCCAATTCATATGTATAAGGTGCCTGCTCTTCTCTGTCTTGGGAAGGACACTGGATATTCTTCCAGCCCAGCCAAAAAGAAATGGAAAGAAGCCACTTAATGAATGCAGCTTTTCATTTAATAGAAGACAGTTTCTCAACAAAAATAAAACTCCACACACAACAGAAAGGAATGACAAACGTTAGCTCAAAAAAGAAAAGCTGGCGCCATCTTTTCTTTTCTGTAAATGTAGTGTTCACGCAGCAGAAACTCTCTGTATCGGTATGTGTGTATATATCTCAATTGGTTGTGTTATGTGTGTGTTTTTGTGTGTGAAAGAGAGAATCATTGATAAGCAAGACGAAGGGCACACAGTTGTGTTCCTGCCTCTCCAGCCTGAAAACTCCTTGCAGCGAAAAGTGCCCTCTCCAGCTCCCTGATAGATTTTATTGCACTTAAGAAAAAATTAATAAAGTAAAAAGCTCTGAAATTCTACATCTACCCAACAGCTGACTCCCCCTACTTTTTGTGGGGGGAAAGGAGAGGCCTTTCCCTCTATCCATGGAGGGGAAAAAAGAGATTCCTCATTTTTGCTTCAATGGCGGGATTAGTACCATAAACCTCCCGCTGAAATTTTGCTTTATGTAGAGCAGCAATGTAGTCAATAGCAGACTACAGATTGGGGTATTGTGGTGGGAGGAGAAAAAAGGGAGGAAACACAAAGATGAGGGGGGGATTTCAAGAGCTCAAGGAACACCTGTGTTTCTGGTCCTTTGTTTAGAATCCTTTCTTTTAAACCCCTTTAGCTAACACAGATCTCACTCTTCCGCCCTTAGTCATTCCCTGGTGAGAAAACTTTCCTCCCACACGTTTTGGGGGAAAATATTTTAGCCTCTGCTGCTGCTACCTGAGAGGCCATTTGAACCTAGACTTTCCAAGCTTTCTGTAAAACCCTCTTATTGAGCCCAAATGCATTGCAGAACTGGAAGAGGGAAAGGAGAGAACCCGCAGGCAAGCTCCATCAGCTCTGCTCACAGTCCTTGGTATTTTGGCTTATCTCTTGAGGGCAAGAGCACAACAGCCCAGGGAAGTGGGGCTGCTGCAAAAAGCCCTTCCCTGAGAAATTAAAAAGGATCCACCCCACCCCAGTATGCTGCATACACTTTTTGGCAGAAGCTGCATCCTCCATCTTCCATGCACTGCTGACGGAATCCTACTTTGCAGTCACTAATCTTGGAGCCTCTCCCCATAAGGAAAATGGGGGAATGCTTTAAACTGGGGGCACAATGCTCCTTTCCCTCCCATCCTAATCCCTGCCCCAGATTCCCAAAAGGAAAACCAGATTTGGTAGCAAAAGATTTCAGCCTGGTTTCAGGACAGTTGTAATTTGTGGCCAAGTGAAGGGAGAGATGGCTGCCTGTCGCTGAAGCTACATTCTCACTCACCGTTGCTACAGACATTGTGCAACATGGTGTGCGGATCAGGAACAGTGGGGAGACTCTCAGACCAGCAGCATCCTCAAGTTTCTGACGTCAGTTTTATGGCAAAGGGAAGGGATGAGGACCCAAACAACCTTGGCCTCTCCTGCTACGACAGCTTTACCGTGTTTTACTGTATTTGCAAAATTTTCCACATGTACTTTCTCCCCCATTGTCCAAAAGTTTGTCATGGTATGGCTTTGCAGGGGGTGAGATAGAGCTTTTCCTTGGAAGTACAAGAAGCTTGCCTTGTTTTCCCCTACTGATGAAGAGAAGCCAAAGCTGCTCAAACAACAGCAGCTTGCCCACTCATAGGCAAAAGTCACCCGTCAATGCAGAAGGCAGCTTCCCTACTCATGCCTCACTCCTGCTGCTGCCCTCTCCACATCCCATCATCATTCCCCCATTATGCCCACAGTTTCCCTCCCGTTAATGTTATTATTCCTTTTTTGCAAAGTAGAAATAGTTTTTTTCCCATGGAAAGAGGCGAGTGGGTCTCCAAAAACCTGGAGGAAGGCCTCGTCAGTCTGAAAGGATTGCTGGTTCAAAGGTAAAACTGTTCCCATTCTGTTATAAATAGACACCAAATCAAAGACGAACAAACAAGGAGGTGCCACTAAGAAGAAGGGAAACTTGGGGGAGGGAAGGAAAATGAAAATAAATAGTAGTCTGTGCTGTGGGCCGGCAGCCTCAGTAGTCTTTGCCTGGTTGAGAGACCTCTCTCCACGAGGTGGGCTGTGAACGCAGTAATGCTTTATCGCCTTGATCCAGGAAAGTTGCCCTTCTCTCTTAGTGTTTGTGGGAAACTGTTGCACGTCTAATGCAGAGACAGCAACAACACAGGCCCAATCCGCATCTTGGGGTTCTGTTCTGTGTTTTTTTTAAGAAAAAATAACACTCTCTCCTTTTAAACTGTAAAGAGGATTCCAGCCTGTCAAACCAAAGTCTGGAAGTCTCCTTGTGGGTACCTTTGGAAGAGTCATCCCAGTAATACAAAACATGCCAAAAGTGCTCCAGCTTGCATTTTGGAAAGAGAAACCCAAAGCAGGTGAAGTATCAAGAGTCTGTAGGGCCATTCTTCTCAATCCTTTTGAATCCTGATCAGCCAGGCTGTGAAGCCTCTCTTCTCAGTGGGAAGACATCAAGAATGTGAAGGTGAAGGAGAGAATGAAGTTTGGAAAATGGGTTGTATTGCCTCTGTGTTGTAGAGTCAGTTTTTTTTTATCCTCAGTCACATGGTGCAGGGAGGGAATAAAGCTAGACAGTCACTTCCCAAACCGAACCTATTTGACACAGAAGGGCCCAGAACTGGAAGAAAAGGAAGAAAGGGAAAGTGTTCAGAGGATCACAGCCACAAATTTGGCAAGTCATCTGCTTTGCAGCAATATATGTTTACACAATACACATATATGTGTATGTTGCCCCAAGTATAAGCTATTTGCATTTATAATCTACTCACTTTGAAAATATATCCCAAACTACACATTACCACCCTCCCTTGCTTCTCACATGCTAAATGAAAATATCGCTCCTTTCTTCAAGCATCAGCATCTCTCAGCTTTTTCACATGGGCACCCATGTGTTTTGACAATGCTGAGACTTGGAAACTTGACTTGTGCACATTCCAGTAAGTCAGATTCTGGACTTTGAGCCTAAAGCCTTATCTATGAGAAAGCAAACACCCAGTGAACTCAACGATGCTGCCTCACTCTTTTAGAAAGTGTCTTTAAGATCAGGCCTTCTTCAGTGAAGTTACTTCAACAATCAACCACCTGTGACTTAATGGATTGAGTTAGCCCCGTTGCACCCCTTTGAGTAGACAAGATTCTCCTTTTGTAATTGCCTTACCTAAAGTGTCACATTGGTTCCTGTCCCATTTCTAGACTCGCTTCCAAAAGTAATTCCTCCAGCTCCTTCTCGTTCTTGGAACAGTTCAGCTCTGAAAAAAGACAGGGGGAAGAGTCTAAGAGTCAATCATGCAATTAATCACTATCATGTTTTGAGAGTGTCTATAAGATAAACCTGTGGTAGGCAGTCTGGCGTTTTCCAGAGGATGGAGATACCCAAATTTCTCCGACCACTGGCCATGCTGGCTGGGTCTTATGTGAATAGTGGTCTAAAATTATTGGGAGAACTGGACTACTGACACTAGATTGTCTTTTCTTCCTATACATAAATCTTCAGACATCTACCTCAACTCATGGGTTTAGTTTAGTTCACATGGGGAAACTTCATATATAGTTCAGCCATTCCAACCAGTCACCCCAGATTTGGCCCTCCCTGTCCACAAAATACATGTGATGGGATTGTAGGAGCACTCTCCCTTCTTTCCTTTCTCTCATACATTGTTGCTGTATAGTTCCAAGTTATTTCTGATTTATGGCATTACAAAGTTAAAGCAATCATGACAGGTTTTCTTTTCTTTTTGTAATATTTGTTCAGAAGGGGTTGGTCTTTGTCTTCTTTTGAGGCTGAGAAAGCTAAGTGGCAATTCCAACCCAGAGTACTAATCCACCACTCTAACTACTGCACTACAGAGTGTGTGTGTGTGTGTGTGTGTGTGTGTGTGTGTCTAAAACACAAACACACATTCATATGCATTATAGATTTATAAATTATATCAGGGATTCTCAACAAGGATTACCTGGAAGTCTAGGGTTTCACGAAGGATTACAAGGGGTTCTTGTGAGAGTTCATGATAGAGGTAGATTTATTGAGCTGTAGAAATATTATTAGTATTTTCTAAATGAAACTATTTTAAGGTTTCTTCCAGAACAATGACGACCAAACTCCATGTGTTTTGGATTCCTTCCAGCTGTTGTGGACAATGATCGGGGATTCTGGGAGCTAGAGCCCTAAACACTTGGATGACTTGTTTGGGAAATATTCCTCTAGAGCAGGTCTGTGCAGCTTGGCAGTTGTAAAGGGTCAATATATACAGATTATACACACACACACACACACTATGGTGGGCCACTCCTCCCTCCCTCCCGCCCTCCCTTCATGTTTAATCATAATTGCCTGCAACTCATCATATGACCACAAGTTTGCCTTGTCCCTTCTCTGACACCGCAAGGAAGACGAAGGGACTGGCTTTCCCCTCGCTGATTAGCCTTTCTCCTGCCTGCCTTAAGTATATGTACATGTATATATCTATCTTATACACACATTATAGATAATCCCCTTTCTTGTAATACAAAGCTTTCATATCCTCTTACCATGCTCTATAGCACAACTGGCAATTTTCCCCTCACGCCCTAAGGACGTGTCTGGTAGTGCATGGAGAAACTCTGTTTTTAGTCCATTGGGCAACAGAGTGTGATGAGACGTCCTCTCACATGGCCCAGAGTCCATCTTTTCCAACCCTGAATCAGAACTTGGGGTAGAAGGAGATGTTTCAGAGTTGGCCCTCAACTCAGACACAGGCCCACTCTTTTGCCCACCCGAGTCTTCAGTTTTAGTTGGCTGAGATTGGGCTGGGGGGTTATTCTGCTTTGGGGGAACTCCCTGGAGAGTGACAGAGTTCTCTGGCCGTGTGTTGGTCTCGTCTTTTTTCTCAGGCAGGCTCTCTACACGTGTCACAACAAAGATTTTATGGCCTCGCCCAGGACTAGAGACCGCTATCCGCCTCTCATTGCCAGGAGGAGTGGCTGGCGATGGAGGCACATTTCCAATTACCCCCCTAGATTCACATTTGATATCCCCTGGAACATTCAAGGGGGTAACTGTGTTTTCAGAGCTAAGGGCTTCCTTAGTCTTTTCGAGTGAAGGTAGCTTGGGCGACTCATCAACATAATTTAGACTGCTGTGCTTCTGAGACCGAAAAAGATCCTTCATCTCTAGTCTGTCCTCCTCCTCTTCTTCAGTGTCTGAATCTGAATCAGATGACTTGTCGTTATTTCCAGTGACTTTCTCATCTGCTGCCCCATTCTCTTGGGATGTTAATGTTTCCCCAACGTTCTCCCCTTCTTCTGGGGTGGATGCTAGGTTGCCATTCTGCCCCTCATCTTCCACTGGGCTCTCTTCCAAGGGCGCTGTCACCGTGATTTCGGGCATGGAGGCTGACTGCTGTAGTTTTTGCTCCTTCTCTTCCTTCTCTTTGGCTAGAACAAAGTTGCGCTTGCAGCCATTTTGGATCTCTGTTAGGAGGGCTTTCTGTGTCTCAATAAAGCTCTTCACCTGCAAAAGAGACCAAGGCAAGAGGATGAATCATACAAGGGAGCATAACTGCAGAAAGAGAAAAAGAGGTGCTCAGTTCATTGAAAGCAAATGTATTCTGTCCCAGAGTCTGGGGGGTGCTGGGTTAAAAATATAACAAATTTACCCATACCTATAAACACACAGACATTAAAATATACCTCATGGGAGAAGACAGTTGCTTCTGGAAGCTTTTCCTTACAAAGAACTTGGCCTCAGTTGCTCCCTGGAAAATTTATATAACAAAGGCAGCACAGTGACCAGCTAGCTGCTTTGTTGAAGCCAACATTGCATCAAGGAGCCAACATTTTATGAAGGAAACCTGAGACTACAGGTATCAGGTGATTCAGACAATGCCTTCTGCACCTTGGATGGAATTGAATTACTGCCTTGCAACATAGGAAAGCTTTAAAATGCACCTTTTCAAGTGAGGACAACTGAACAGCAATACTCCACTAAAGCTGAATTATGCCATCACTAAGGCTGAATTGGGCATCTGGAAATTGATATGGGTGCTTTATAACAGGGAAGAACACAACATGACTGAACACCAAGGCTGAATCTATGAATCTAACCTAGCTCCTGAACGCATACATTTTTGTTTAAGGAAAAAACGAGTTCACAGTGGGAGGAAAGGAAAACAAGAAATATTAAAACAAATCTGAGAACACATTGATGCTTTCTGCAAATGAACTTGAGATAACTGTTAAAGGGAGATGTTTGGGCAATTCACTCAAGATCTCATTCTGTTTCTATTCCCTCTCTTCTGTCCCACTGCCTCCATAGCATGAATATCTCCTTTTGCCATTACATAGAGAACTCATCCCTTTCTCCTCTAGGTTCAAAAAGGTCTTGTTTTGAGCAAAACCAAGAGAATAAGAAATCTGAAAATCCTCCATGGTTGAGTGGGGACTCTGAAATGGAGAAGAACTCTGGTAAGGAGTTGGGATGGGGCTCAAAGGATGCCCTGAAAATTCTCTTTCATAGATTGTTATAAACATTTGGCCTTTGAAGAATATGGATCACAGAAAAGAAGCCCCACTGAAGAGGCCCCTTTTCAATTTTACACAAAAAAGAGAATGTATAGACATTCTGTGGTGTTTCTGCTCCCCAACTGAGTGGGAGATCCAGTGGATTCCGGTGGCTTTGGATTAGCAACAGGACAAGCTCTTCCTGCCATCCTGTCACTTCCAAGGCGTAACAAGTGAATGAGGTGGCTTTGTGGTCGAGTCTGTTTATAATGTTTTGATTTCTGTTGCATGGCCAAAGCTTCTAAACATCCTTCCTTTACTCTGCAATACAAGCACAAGATGGAAGACTCATTCCGCACAAGCAGGCCACAACAGGGACATACCGATTCCTTCTTGGGCTCCCTGTCAAGGTCCAGCCGGAGCAAGGAGTGGTTGACCTTTAGGGCCAAAGACAAGGCCATGAGTCCCCCTGTCTTGATCTCATTCTCCCGCAGGTCCAGCCGAAGCAAGCGTGGGCTCTCCGCAATGAATTCTGCTACCGCCACGGCTCCTGGACAACAAAGGACACCCAATGAGCCCTAAACCCACAAGACTGAGAGTTTGCTTGCAGGGGGATCCATGTCACTGGGGAATGGGGTGGCTTAGGAAAGAATGGCTTACCCTCACAGGTCAGCTTCGTTGAAGCCAGACCCAACCTGAGCACTGAGCGGTTGCCGATGAGCCCGTTCTTCAAGTTGCGGACGCCTTCATTGCCAATGGGGTTGTGCCCCAGGTTGAGGGTCTCAAGGCTCTGGGTATGAGGCTGATAATATAAACAGGGAATGCTGTGGGTTACTGTGTTCTCAGTTCGGACACTGCTCAAGAGATTATAATCTTATATTTGTTGGATAAAAAGTAGAAGGGAAAAAAAGTTAAATTAATACAGAAGCCGATAAAAGAGAAGCTGAAAATCCATTTTTAAACCAATTTATGTTTAATTAGTTTAATCAGGGGGAGGCAGTTTTCCACAGACAGGGTGCCAGGACAGAGGGTGCTTTGAATCTCAGGCATTTCCAGTTAAAATGGCCAAATGCCCATGATGACCTTTCCTTGATACCCTGGGGACTCAATGATTTAAACATCCTAATGGCCTGACTCAGTGTAAGGCAGGTGGCTATGTTTTGTTAACAAAGGCTATCACATCATCTGGTTTTCGGTCAGAGGATGACTCACCAGTGTCATTCCCATGTAGGCCATGCCAGTGTGAGTCAGCTGGTTGTTCCACAGCACCAGCGTGACAAGGCCTTTCCGCTGCTCTTTCAGCCCCTCGCAGATGTACGCCAATCCTGGGAACCAAACAACAAAACAGCTGAGTAGACAGAAGAGATGCCAGTGGATATGTTCAAATACTTTACAGACACAGATACTGAAATTTCAACAGACAGATTTTATATAAAATCAATTTTATATAAAATTAACTAACAAACAATCCTAATCTTTCCAGATTACAAGAATTTCTTGTAAAAATAGGCTATTAACTGAAACCCATTCATACTGACATGACTGTCAGCTGCCAGTTACCTACTGAATACGACTTCAATAGTTTCAAGAATAAACCACTGAGCAAATTTTAGGGCTCAAAAAGTACCTGAAGAATTTCTAAAAATTACTTTCATTTTATTGCAGTTCCAAAATAGTTTTGTTTCAGAGTGATGTCCCATTATATTTGACATGGTAGCAACAACTAAATGAACTAAAAAACATCAAATCAACTTCCTTTGCATAAATCAGTTCAAGTCAAAGAAGTAACCCTTTTTGGCATAGGATTTGATGATCTCACCTGAGTCCAGAATGTGGTTGTTCCTCAGGTCCAGGATCTGAATGTAACAGTTGAATTTCAAGAGGTTGCCAAGCTGTGCAGAGTCCTGAAGACTGTTCAGCTTATTGTCAGCAAGGTAAAGCTCACGCAAGTTCATGTTCATTTTCAGAGCTGTCGCTTTAAAAAAAATTGCAAAGAGAAGGAACAACAAAATCAATATGCAATATGTGCTTTGTCTCTCTGGAGGCCAGTCATCTGCCTGTCCAATTTGTGAATGACTCTGCCTCAACAGAAAAGCTTGGAAAAGTTCTTAGGTTTTGATTTTTGTTTGTTTGTTTGTTTCACTTCGTTTTGGAACACAATTCCTGTCTACACAGTTCATATGCCAGTGGAGATAAGAGAAACTTTGTTCCCATATTTTGGCCGCACCCTAAATTAGTCCACCAGATAAATGATTTAGCTCTATCGAGCCTGGGCCTAGATTTCCCAACAAGCTAAACAATGACAGCTGTCTTCTTCTGCTTTCTCTTGCTGGACACTATATTTCCTGTATACAGGAAATCCCATGGAACTTCATGGCCAGGAGGAAGAAAAATAATATGTCCATTTTATATCTTTCACCATCTCTTCATCCCCAGCAGAAACAAGAAATGATAGGGATAATAATAGAAAGATGGTTGATGCTCCAGAAAAATGACAGCCAACACTAGAGAAAACAAACAGGGGCTGGGCTGTGGCGTAGGCTGGTGAGCAGCCTGCTGCAATAAATCACTCTGACCATGAGGTCATAAGTTCGAGGCCAGGCCATGGCAGGGTGAGCACCCGTCAATTAAAAAAAAAAATAGCCCCTGCTCGTTGCTGACCTAGCAACCCGAAAGATAGTTGCATCTATCAAGTAGAAAATAAGGTACCACTTATAAAGTGGGGAGGCAAATTTAACTAATTTATGATGTCGGAATGAGGAAGTGCCGTCACAGTGGATGATGAAGCAGCTGCTCCCCCCGTGGCCAGAATCGAACATCCCCTCAGGAGAAGGTTAAATTGCCTCTGCGTGTGTCTCTGTCTCGGTTCTATGTGTATATGGGCATTGAATGTTTGCCCTATATGTATATAATGTGATCCGCCCTGAGTCCCCTTCGGGGTGAGAAGGGCAGAATATAAATACTGTAAATAATAAATAAATAATAAAAACTGTTTGTAAATCAAGATGGGCAAAATGCAGCCCCTAAGACCATTTCTAATACCACAGGGTTGAATTATATTGTCCCAAAAGGCATTACACCATTTCCCAGGAAGAATTCAACAGGATCCGAGACACACTCCGTACGCAGGAGGGAGAAATACGGGGCTTGAAGGAACGCGGTGTCCGTCTCCCTGCCCTAGCGCTACCAACCAAGTTTTCTGGAGAAGCCTCCAAGGTTCATGTTTTCCGTTGCCAGTGTCAGGCGTACTTAGAAGCCCGCCAAGCCGAGTTCCCCCAAGAAGATGTCAAAGTGGCGTGGATCTACAGTCTCCTAGATGGACCAGCGGCCACTTGGGCGACGGCGCTATTTGATGCGGGTTCCACGCACCTAAGCTCCGCGCACAATTTCTTGAACCACCTTAGAAAGACCTGGGGGATCGAGGACAACGAGGAGGCGGCCGGCCATAAACTCCGGCTTCTCTTCCAAGGGGACATAGCCGAGTTCCGGGTGCTGGCTCAGAACACCGGTTGGAACGATATAGCCCTCAGAGGACAGTTTCGCGAGGGCCTTAACTTCGAGATGCAGGAAGAAATCTCTAAGGTGGATCCCCCAGAGACTCTTGAGAGACTCATCAACCATTGTTTACGAGCCGAAGCCCTGCTTGCCAACAAAAAACAGTGGCTCCGAGGCCAGAGTGGAAGAGCCGGAGTGAAACCCCCCGCTTCTGCCAGTATTCAGTCACGTCCAGTATGGAGATCCCCACCGCCAGCCCCAAACCCCATGGGGTGCGAGGAGGAGCCGATGCAGTTGGGCAATGTGCGCCCCAGACTAGATGTTGCCGAAAAGGCCCGCCGCCAACGTTTGAATCTGTGTTGGTACTGCGGGAATGGAGGGCACTTCGCCAGAGAATGTCCAGCCAAAAGAAAGCCCGTCGCCCGCCTGGCGGCGGCGTCCTCCGCGAAGCCGGAGGCGGCCGTGGCAGCTGGAGCCAAGCCGGCGGGGGAAGCCAGCGACCGGGCGTAGAGAGGCTCGACAACCCGGTCAAAAACCCCACTCAAGAGCCACAAACCGGGGTCCTATTTCTTCTGGTGGTCATGCTGTGGTCAGTGAAAAAAGGACCCGTCATGATCCATGCCATGATAGACTCAGGGGCAACAAACAATTTCATCGATAGAGAGTATGCCGACTCTCTGGGATTACAATATCATGATTTCAAGAATGCCCGGGTGGTGCAGGCCATAGATGGCCGTCCCCTAAAGACAGGTCCAGTAAGCCAATGGACTGAACCCACCAGAATGTGGATAAGGGAACACATGGAAGAAATTTCCTTCTTCGTTACCGAGGTTCCCCACTTCCCTGTGATTTTGGGAATCCCATGGCTGACACTCCACGACCCAAACATCTCCTGGTCCAACAGAGAACTACAGTTTGCCTCAAGATATTGCCAAAACCATTGTCTAGTAGCCAAGGTCTGTCATGCCACAGACGCTGAGCCCATCATCACCTTGCCCAAGAAATATTCGGACTTTTGGGATGTTTTCAATGAAAAGGAAGCCGAGAAACTACCCCCACATAGACCCTACGACTGTGCCATTGACTTGGTGGAGGGGGCCCCAATTCCGCGAGGACACCTCTACTCCCTGACTGAACCAGAGCAAGAAGCTCTCAGGGAGTTCATAGAGTCAAACCTCCGCAAGGGGTTCATCAGACCCTCTCAATCCCCAGCAGCTTCCCCAGTGATGTTTGTGAAAAAGAAGTCAGGGGACCTACGCTTGGTTGTGGACTATAGAGCATTGAACAATATCACGAAGCGGAATCGCTACCCCCTGCCTTTGATCTCGGACCTATTAGACCGGCTCCGAGGGGCCAAGGTTTACACCAAGCTGGATCTCCGGGGGGCTTACAATCTAGTACGTATCAGAGAAGGGGACGAATGGAAAACCGCCTTTCAGACCAAATTCGGATTATTTGAGTCCCTAGTCATGAATTACGGATTATCCGGAGCTCCCGCAACGTTCCAGCATTTTGTCAACGATATCTTCCAGGATTATCTAGATCGGTTCTTGATCATATATTTGGACGATTTTTTGGTGTTTTCTAGATCACAATCGGAACACGAGCAACACGTCAGAATGGTGCTACAACGACTGCGGGATCATGGACTATATGCCAAGTTAGAGAAATGCGCCTTTGATCTGCAAGAGGTAGACTTCCTGGGATACCGCGTCTCGCCACTAGGGCTCTCCATGGACCCGGCAAAGGTTTCAGCAGTATTGGAATGGCGGGCGCCAACCAACAAGAAGGAAGTACAGCGCTTCTTGGGGTTCGCAAACTACTACCGCAAATTCATCCCAGACTTCGCTCGCTGGTCTGACCCAATCACCAGCTGCATCCATGGGAAACAGCCTTTCCGCTGGACGGAGCAAGCAGAGAAAGGGTTCCACCAGCTAAAGCAGTTATTCACGACCCAGCCAATTCTACAGCACCCTGATCCTAAAACCCCTTTTGTTGTGCAGGCTGACGCCTCTGATGTGGCAATTGGGGCTGTACTCATGCACCCAGTGGGAAAACATCTTCATCCTTGCGCCTATTACTCCCGTCAACTAACAGCCCCAGAGAGAAACTACACTATTTGGGAGAAAGAACTCTTGGCCATAAAGGCAGCTTTTGAAAATTGGAGACATTGGTTGGAAGGGGCCAAATTTCCTATTGAAGTTCATACTGATCATCGAAATTTAGAGCACCTAAGGACCGCACGAAAGTTAAATCAAAGGCAGCAGCGGTGGGCTTTGTTCTTTGAACGTTTTGACTTCCTGATCCATTATGTGACCCCGGCTCAGACCAAGCAAGCAGATGCTCTATCACGGAAACCAGAGTATGCTGCAGGACGCAGAGAGACCTCAGAATCTCGATTGCTGCAACCCAAAAACTTTGCCACGCTCACAGTGGGAAACACCAAATCCACTCCAATTGAACCAACTCCCTCTAACCCAGAATCCCTTTGCACTCAAGAAATTAGAGCCAGTCAACAGGCAGATGCCTGGGCTCAAGAACAGATTCGCCAAGGACTACGTTTCCCATTCTCACTTAAGGATGGGCTACTATGCTACAGGAATCATGTTTACATCCCTCCAGGTCCCGGCAGAGAAAAAGCACTTCATCTGTGTCATGACAGCAAGCCAGCAGGACACTTTGGGCTATTTAAAACTATGCACTTGATCCTACGAGATTTCTGGTGGCCCAAGATCCGCAAGGATGTGGAGAAATATGTCAATACCTGTCCTGTATGTCAGTGTTCCAAGACACGAAAGGAGAAGCCGTCAGGGCTACTACATCCCCTTCCCACTCCTTCTCGCCCATGGGAGATAATTTCCGCGGATTTTATCACTGACCTACCACCCTCCCTTGGATTCACTACGATTCTAGTAGTGGTGGACCTTTTTACCAAGTTGGCCCATTTCATCCCCTGCGATGGTCTTCCCACAGCCAAAGAGACTGCAGATTTATTCCTTCAACATATCTTCCGACTACATGGATTGCCCAAGAGTTTAGTCACTGACCGTGGATCTCAATTCACCTCTCGGTTCTGGAAAGCACTACAAAAACTATTGGGCATAGACTCTCGTTTATCTTCGGCTCACTATCCCCAAACGGATGGGCAAACTGAGCGCACCAATGCCACTTTGGAACAATACCTTCGCTGTTATGTAAACTACCAACAGGACAATTGGGCGTCCCTATTACCTCTATCGGAATTTGCTTACAACAATGGTGTCCAGGCTTCAACTAAAGAAACCCCGTTCTTTGCAAACTATGGTTTCCATCCACGTTTCTTTCCTTCTGTCATTGAAACCTCAGAAGTCCCTGCAGCGGAGGACTGGCTGCAGGAACTCACAGCGGTGCAACAACTCTTGCACCAGCAACTGGATCAAGCCAAGGAGGACTATAAACGCCACGCTGACGGTCATCGCCAGCCGGGCCCCGAGATCAAGGTAGGAGATCGGATTCTGTTGTCCACTCGCTTTTTGCCCTCCCACCGTCCCTGCCGGAAGTTAGATGCCCGTTTCATTGGTCCCTATCCAGTGGTGGCGCAACTTAACCCAGTGACTTTCAAACTCCAACTTCCGCGCTCCATGCGCATTCATCCGGTGTTTCATCGTTCCCTGCTCCTTCCGGCGGAAGGTGTACGCCCCGATGCGAGCCGGCCAGCCCCCGCCCCTGTTTTGGTGGACGGGGAGGAGGAATTCGAGGTTCAGGACATTTTGGATTCTCGCTTTCATCGCCGCCGCCTTCAATATCTCATTGACTGGGTGGGTTTTGGCCCCGAAGAACGCTCTTGGGAAGACGCTTCCACAGTCCATGCCCCCGACTTAGTCCGCCGCTTCCATCAGGCCTACCCTGCCAAGCCGCGGCCCCGCGACTCGAGGAGAGGGGCCATGTTTGAGGGGGGCCTTGAGGGCGGGGATAGTGTGATGACTCATGGGCCTTGTAGTCCTGTTCCTAGTACTATTGTGGCAGACGAAGAGGAAAACATGGGATTTTCGCCGGTTCAGCCAGAGCCGGAGCCTCTCCACCTGGAGGATGTTTGCCCTCAAGAATTCAGCCAAACAGGCCTCGGGCAGAACTCCCCCCCCCCCCCCCCGTTTTCCCGGAGGGACAATTATACTAGAGATAGAGGAGTCAGAGAGGCTAATCGCCGGAGCCTGAGAATCGCTGCCAAACAACTAGCTGATTAGGTCTGCTTCCCTTGGGAAATTCTAAGGAGTCATGCATCTGGACAGAGTTGGGTTTCGCTTCTCGTTCTCTAGGGAAAGTGTTCTGTTGGCGGGAAAACGAGACCCAATATAGGTGTTTGTCGCAAGGGGAACTTTGCGGAGTCAATTGATCAGCTTGAGGAGAGAGATCGTGCGTGGACTTCGTAATCCCAGTTCCTTGCTTCCCGGATCAAGTTTCAAGCCTTGCCTTGTTTCACGTTTTGCCACGGACTTTGTTTCATGCTTCATGTTTGCCTCGTTTCAAGTCTTGGATCAAGTCAAGAATCAAGTTTAATTCCAGCCTTGTTGTCAAGCTTCATTGGACTATAAAGACTCTGTTATTTCCCCACACTATTGCTTGGCAAAGTGTGTGTTTCGGTCAAGTGGATTAAAACTTTGAACTCTAATATCTTATATTGGACAATACATTTCTGGACTATATTTGACCTCATCTGAAAGGTCTGCTTCTGAACTATATTCTTCACTTGTTTTTATTGTTTTTATATATTTCTTTAATAAAGATATTAGATAGAGTCTGGCCTCTGCGCATGGTTATTGGTGTTCTGCAGCCTGGGTCCTGACAGTTCTGCTCATTTGTAGATACATGGAACAAACAAACAAACAAACAAAACATCACAAGGTTAAATGGAGTGTGGTATTTGTCCTTGAGCTCATAGGATGCAGCAGCCGTAACCAAAGGAGATTCAAACTTCATTCATTATTGCTACAGGTCTGCATTTTATAGTTTCCTGAGGCTGGTTCTAATTCATTATGAAAGCTCTCAGCAAGAATGCAGAAACTTAGCCACTGGTGTTGCATTCAGTAAATTTGCTACTGCCTCTCAGCACCTCGCACCAACCTTAAGAGGCACAAAAGACCTCTTTCAGTGCTGGAGTTCAACATTAACCATGATACTTGGTTTCATACTTGAAAGAACAAACACGCAGAGGCTGGTTAGGGCTCCTAGCTAATCGTTCCCTCCAGTCGAAAAGAAAAATAAGTACACGCACTATAAACAATAAGAACAGATCAGAACACCAATGTGCTACTGTCTAGGCCATCCGATTCAGGGTCCACTCAATGGTTCCATTGAAAGCCAAAGGCAAACTAGCATGAGGCATCTAACTTCCCCTGATAGACTTCAGAAAGCTAGATTGAAGCTTGTGGCATTTTGTTTTTACTAAGGAAAGGTTAGCCCCTACATGCCTTGTGTAGACTAGGAGGCAAGTGTGAATGGCCCAAAAAAGAAAAAAAGACAACTAAGTTACAACCAAACATTTCCAAACTGGGAGGACTAAATGTTTTAATCCTTCAAAGGGAGTAGCTTCCTGATGTAAGCTTTTCCTTGTTTTCTTTTCTACTGCCATATTGGTTTTTCATTTCTTGGTCATGAGGTAAGACTGTAAAACAAGCCTCCGTCCTCAACTTAAGAGAAGTGAATTCACAAATTGTTCCATATTTTTAACTTGCGTCTTGTGTTTAACCTTTGTTCTGTGTATTTTAATATGTATTTTGTAGAAAAATATGTTTAAATATGTGCATTTTATATAATGTTTTAGATTTTGCGTTTTTAGCAACATTGTAACTCGCATTGAGCTGGTAAAGGGGTGAAGAAAGGTGGATAAAAAATAAAATTATCATCATCATAATTATTATTACTACTACTCACATACTGTCTCATCTTTCCTTTAGCTCCTGATCTTCTCTCACTAAGGAGATCCACAGAACACTATGCCTCCTTCCTGTCCCCTCTATCTTGGTCACTAGGGTCTGCTAGACTCTCACAAGCAGATGCTGTGGCAGGTGATGAGGCAACATCAAAAAGGCAAGGCTACCTAGCCACTTATCACTAGCGTTCACACTTTGGGATACTACTAGACTTCTCCAGCCAGTTGTAGTCCAAAAGAGTCATTTTTTCAAGCTCTGGCTATGTCAAATATCAACTGTGCACACTTATTCTGCTCTAATGGCCAGAAGCTATAACAACAACAACAATCTACCATCACAGAAACAAGCTGCCTACAAGCCAACTGCATTCACCATGGCAGGATAGAATACAACTACAGTTAAAGGTAGAGAGGCAGGGAAAGGAAAACATGAACTACCACAATGAGTGAGAAAAGCCAATTCAATATATTCACCTAGCAACATGAGGGGGCGCCCTGACAGGCTTGCATTCTCCAGGTGCAGGACAGTTAGGCTGTTGCTGATGCGCAATGCACGAGCCACAAACGGTGCAGAGTGATCCAGCAGTGGCGTATTGCGGGCATCCAAGTACTGGAGACAGTTTGTCTGCAAGAAAATGCAAAAGTCAGGGAGACTCATGTCTGCGTCACATCTTTTTCAAAACAGTACGATGATATAAGCGTTGTAAACACATTTGTTCGGCTCAGGGCTCATCAGGTGCCTGTTGCCAAACTAATGCTTTGAAACATGCAGTCATGTTACTGAGTCATTAGTTGTTATCATTTCAAGTTGGCTTTCAAGTCAATTCTGACTTACTGCAACCCTATCACAACATTTTCTTGGCAAGATTTGTCCAGAGGGGATTTGCCACTGCCTTTCTCTTAGACTGAAAGAGTGTAACCTGTTCACAGTCCCACAAGTGGCATTTCATGACTTAATGGATATTTGAACCCTGGTCTCGCAGAGAACTGGTTCCACACTCAAGCCACTACACAACACTGGCTCCCACTGAATCATTAGGACGTTCCTAAAGCAGAGGTGTGCAATGTGGTGGTGGAGTCCTCTCTATATTGTTGGCCTTCATTGTTAGCTGTACTGTCTAGGGCTGATGAAAGCTACAGTCTGACAACATCTAAGAACTGAGCTTTACCCATCTCCACCCACTCACGATGAGATGGATCTACACTAACAGATAGGGCATTGAGTCAAAGTTTGAAAATCAGTTTCATCTCAAAATAATTTCCCCCAAACTACTAATCTATGTTAGACTTGCACCACGCAGAAACAAGTTCTCCAGTGGTCTTGGAGACAGTTCAGTGGTGGGACATCTGATCTGTAAGCACATGGCCCTAGGCTCATTTCCTGATATACCAAGGACTCCTGCCAGAGATCCTCCAGACATATCACTAGTCAGAACTGACAGTAACAGGCCCAATAATCTCACTTATTTCAAGGTAGCCTTATACACAGAGAGATCTGTGAGAGAGCATAATGGAGTGTTGGACTAGGACTCCAGGAGACCAAGGCTCAAACCCCCAACTTGAACACATAAACCCACCAGGTGACCATGGTCAAACTATTTTGGGGGAAGTCAAAGGTGGCAATCCTCCCCAAAATAAGTCTTGCCAAGAAAATCCCATGATAAAGCTGTCGTAACTTGGAAACTACTTGAAAGCAAAAAACCCAAACCTCATCTTAAATCTCAAGTGTTCAGATGCGCAAAGATAAATGAAAGAAACATCAAGCCAGGTTGTGGGGATGTTCATTTGAGGTAATATATATGTTGGTCCAAATCCGTACAACAGAAAGAACAAATAGCATTTGCAGGATTAGCCCTCACCCTACAATTCCTCTTGGCCGGGACTAACTTTTCACTGATGGAAGGGAAAAATATTCCACCAACAGCTAGAAAAAGCAAAAGCAATAAGCTTGTTAACGCCAGAGATTATTGAATTCCTGAATGGTCAGAGAATGGCAAAAAGGTTTATCTTCCCTGCAAGGGGGCTGGGTCCCACTGGGGTCCCGATGTCTGCAACAGACAGAGCGGCGCAAATGAGTCTGCATTCCTCTCACCAGGCCAGACGAGTGTGTGTGTTGTGTGTATAGATTTGCTGCTCACTAGGCCCGTGAAATTGTGGAGAACCTGCCAAATCTCTGCCTTAAAACAAAGAGCTTCCCTTCCCCTCTTCCTAAAAATATTCTGTAGACAAAAAGGGAAATTAAGGCCTTTTGCAGCACTGCCTGTCACTGGTGATAGTAGTTTGATAATAAAGCTTGGGCTGAGCGTGGAAGATGCAGCCCCAATTAATTTTCTCCTATGCTGTCTACAAGCAACAGCCTTAAAGATGGTGGGATATTTCAATACAAACCTTCCTCATCATGTGCGCAGCAGCTTGCCAACCTCGAGTGCCAATGTGTTTGTTAAAGGAAATGTTGAGGTGTGTGGCTGACTCATAGTATTCAATCATATCAAACAGTGCTGAGGCACCCTAGCAAAGACAAAAGAGGGGGATGGAGACAGGAAAAAACATCAACATCAAGGCAGAAGTCTCTTGGCAAAAGACATCACACTTTATGTCAGGTGCAAAACATTGATGTGGAATTATGTGCAAGTTCTCTTTGATGTGAAGAAAGATTGGCAGGACAGTTAATCAAAAGCAGGTCTCCTCTTTCTCAAGGCATACTACCCTAACTGTGTGTATTCTGCCTTGTCTGATGGAGCCCATCCACAATGCACAGTTATAACATCCTGATTCCACTGTAATTGCAATACTTCCTGAGATTTGTAGTTTAGAAAGCAATGCTTAAAATTATCTGCCAAAAATGATCCCAGATAGGGATGTAGAAAACTGATTCACACCAACCAAAACACCTCACAACTCCTTATGGAGCCTGATCTGAAGCCCAACACAGTATAGTACATTCCAAAGAATGAAAGGTGTGACATAATGCAAATCTATCTATTTATCAGCACCTGGCTGAAGCAGCTATCAGACATTTTCATAAATATCCCAGTAAAACAGTCTTCACTCTGAGTTGAAGAATCTAGATACAGTACCTGCAAAAACTGAAAGGCTACATCTATTAAAAGAATTATAATAATTCTTGTTCTTATTCCTGCTGAGAAGATTGCTTTATATATATAAGCATATCCATCATCTATATGTTGCCCAGACATTTGTGTACTTTTGAGAGCAGGGTTTGTGTTTACTAACTTATTTATGTATGTATGAACTTATATTTATACCATGATATAAAATGGAATTATTAGTGTTTCAATTAAAATATTAACTTAACATAAAATGTAAATAATTCCAATTTGATAACGGAATTTCATAGAGGTCTCACCCATTATAAAGCAGAAATACCTGGGTGTTATTAAGTCAGTTCTTATTTGCTTTTTCCCGTTCTAGTGTTTCATATTACTGTGTAACAGAAACTATTAAAATAAGATATTCCAGAAGATTTCTTTATTTCATTTATGAGCTGCCAGATTCAGGGAGAAAACAGAATTGGGAAATGGCCCCAGGCAATGGAATAACTAGTCCTGGCCCTGAAAAACCAGTAAGGCAAGGCAAGGTAAGGCAAAGCAAAGCAAAGCAACAACTCAGGGCAGCTTTTCACCTGATCAAAAAAAGGATTTATTTTGCAGGGTTGGGCTTAACCTCCCCAAGAAGCCTGTTGATAGAACATACCAAATCAGAATATCATATTTAGGCAAGATTGGGATAATTTATATGAAGAGGCAGCTAGATCCTTCTGTAATGCTATAAATGAGATGAATTACATGTTTGTGGGCTATAGAGGAGATAGGGGTTGAAGCTGACTGTCAGCTTAGAAGTAAGTAAAATAAGGGGTGATTTTTTTAGTCTTGGGATGCAAATTCTAAAGCACTGGGCCATGCACAGCAACAAGGCATCCTCCTGGTTTCAACGGGTACCAGATTATGATGTTATTACTAAATGCTATAGCTGTACTTTGTCATCTCTCCCATGCTGTTTTCCAACAGTGAATAGCTGCTGGTAAAGGAAAGTGAGTTAAATCAGCTACAGTGTGGGTTGGAAACCAAAGGAGTAATAATAATGTAAGTTGCTGTGAGCTATCCGAGCTGTATGGTCATGCTCCAGAAGCAGCCAGGGAAAAAGGAACCGCCCCAGACAGGAAGCAGCCAGCCTTTGAAGCTGCAAGGCTATTCAGTGCTAATCAAGCTGGCCAATTACACATTCAAACCCGACTCAAACAGACAAAGAGTTCTTTCTCCACCCTGGACATTATTCCACAGGTATATAAACCCCACTTGCCTAGTTTCCAACAGACCTCACAACCTCTGAGGATGCCTGCCATAGATGTGGCCGAAATGTCAGGAG